>NW_028230777.1:0-33007 GCF_043228905.1 Azolla caroliniana
AGAAGTTTGACTCCTACATACGATGGCTTGGATACAACATATCAGACTTCGACCCATGCATGTATGTTCGGCAACTGGCCGACGAGTCAAGGATCTATCTGATCCTATACGTAGACGACATGTTGATTGTAGGAAGCAATCAATTAGAGATCGGTAAGCTGAAGCAGAGCCTTCACACAAAGTTCGCGATGAAGGAACTCGGACAAGCCCAACACATACTGGACATGAGGATAGAGTGAAATCGGACGACCAAAACTCTCCGACTCTCCCAATCCGAATACATCTGCAAGGTGCTGAAGTGCTTCAACATGGAGAATGTGAAGCCAACACCAACACCGCTTCCGATGTCGATTGGACTATCAGACTAAGACTCTCCTTCGACAGACAAGGAGAGAGAACTTAATGGAAAAATACCCTACGCATCAACAGTAGGAAGTATCATGTACGCAATGGTGGCGACCCGGCCCAACCTAGCCTATGTCGTAGGGGTGGTCAGCCGGTACATGTCAAACCCAGGAAAGAAGCATTAGGAGGTTGTCAAGCACATCCTTAGGTATCTTAAAGGAACCTTGGATGCACAGCTGACTTTCAGACTAACAACCTCAGCCAAAGTCGAAGGCTACACCGACTCCGACTATGCTAGAAATACAGATAATTGGAAATCGACATCAAGCTACATCTTCACCTATGGTGGCGGTGTGATATCATGGAGGTCGAAACTTCAAGAGTGCATGGCTCTATCTACCACAGAAATGGAGTACATAGCAGCATCGGAAGCTGCGAAGGAAGCAATCTGGCTGCACCGATTGACTGCCGACTTCGGAACTGTAAGCCGAAACGACCGACTAGCGTCGACCATTTATTGCGATTCACAAAGCGCAATACACCTCATCAACAATCTCGTCTATCATGCAAAGATGAAGCACATTGAGGTGCAGTATCATCACATTCGGGAGCTCGTAAACGAAAAGAAACTCGAAGTTCGGAAGATCGACACCGAGATGAACATCGTTGATTGCCTAACGAAGCCACCTCCAGATCTACGATTCGGAGCACTAAGGACGAAAATGGGGCTACAACAAGCGACTGAACAGAAGAAAGCCGAACGAGGAGTAGAAGGTAAGATCTGATCGAAACAATAATGACACATCCTATACATCTGCCGACTCAGTTGCATGCCGATCGACTTGTAACATATAAACTTAGATCAATTTTGTAATCTAGGCTTACGGGGGAGATAACCTCAAACACTAGTACATGCAAGAAAGAGTAGTCCTTTTACGGGGGAGTTTGTTGGCATAAAAGGCCGACTCCTTCCAAGTTGTATCCATCCGAGTGTGAACTCGTCAATAAGTTAGGGCTTAGTATATAAACGAATACCTAACATTGTATAGAGTGACGAGTGACAAAGAGACGAAGTGTTTGTGCATTGCATCACAGTGAGAGAGTGAGAACGAAGCAATAAAGCTTTCCATTAGAGCTCACACTGTAACTCCACACTCATTCTATTTTTCTGTCTGCGTTGTTTGTTGTTCAGAACCGACAACATATCCACACACGTTTCGCAAACCGCACTCATTACCAACAACAAGACCCTTCCAAGTTGAAATCAATGCATTTGACTTCGCAATTGGCGTCATCTTATCCTAGGCCGACGACACCAACATCATGCACCCAATGGCCTACTACTCCCGCAAATTCACGGCATCTGAAATCAATTATCCAATATACGACAATGAGCTTGCTGCTATCATTGTTGCCTTTGATGAATGGCGCCCCTACTTGGCCGGCACACAACATTGTGTCTAGGTAGTAATTTATCATAAGAATTTAGTTTATTTTTCTACCACTCGTACTTTGAATTGAAGGCAAGCCTGTTGATCGACATTTCACGATGACTATGATTTTGAGATTGTATTTCGACCTGGTAGCGAACATGGAAAGGCCGATGCCCTTTCTCGTCGAGCCGAACTTGCAATTGCCTCGGGGATGCCACTCATGCTCAACAATCTCATTGTTGTTGAAACCCGACAATTTGCCACTTGTATGTTGCAGGATGAGTTGATGCATTCTCCAACAAGATTCGATATAGATTGCAACACCCCTCCCCAACACCAGACGAACTTTGACCATTTCACCATACAAGATGGTTTGCTATTCCGAGATCATCTCTTATACGTCCCAGTGTCGTGACTCTTGAGTAGGAAGCAGAGAGAGAGCGATGGCGATAGAGATAACGATAACGATAGAGATGGCGAGAGCGGTAGAGATAGCGATAGTGATAGAAAGAGAGTGAAAGAGGGAGAGAGTGCGAGAGAGAGAAAAGTATAAGTGAGAGATAAGAAATGGGAATGCGATTATATTATGAGAAAGAAGATTACAAGGAGTAGGCTAAGGGCTAAAGACTGGTGTTGAACCGAATGAGTTGTGATGAGTGTATGGACTCTTATTTATAGGCCCTTATGGAGTATTCTAGAATGTTTTAGAATATTTTAGATATTTATGAATAATAATAATAATAAATATAATCATGAAATATTCAAGAACATTCTAGAATAATCTAGAATGTTCTAAATATCTCGTAATAACTAAACATATAATTATTATGATTACATCTCACATATGTTATTACAATGGTTAAAGTACAATATGTAAACCAAGAGGTTATGGGTTCGATTCCTGGTTCGCCAAGATGAATGTCATGATAAGCCAAGATGTATGTCTTCATGACATTATCCCCCCTTTTCGATGACGAGTTGCACGAGTCGGAAGAAAAGAGTTCAGACTTGGTTTATGAGGATATTGGTTGTGAAATGCAACAACCATGTCGGAGGCATTGGCAAGATGTTCGGCAGGCTCCCATGTTCGATCATTAGGTGTATAGCCTAACCAATCAACCAAGTAGTATAGTTTGTTGCGAATGATCTTGGAGTCGAGGATAGCGGCAACCTCATATTCAGAGCCATTGGAAACGTCAATTGGAGGTGGGGGAGGTGTAACACGACCCGGAATAGAGCTCGTTGTGTAAGGCTCCAAAAGTGAAACATGGAAGACCGGGTGAAGACGCATATGAGGAGGAAGATCAAGACGAAATGTCACATCATTGATCTTACCACTTATGACATATGGGCCAAAACGTTGATAATCCAATTTGTAGCAAGGTCGGGTCGTTTTAATGCTACCTTGTAAGAGCCATACACGATCTCCTACTTGAAATGTAGTCGATGAATCACGCCGATGACGGTCAGCAATCTTCTTTTGAGTGTTTTGGGCTTCACATAAATGATGCAAAAGCATATCCTGAACTTCTTGGAGTCGAGTGAGCCGATCTTCAGCAGCTGGGTTTTTTGGGAGTTCAGGATGTTCAAGCATTGTCCAACGAGGATGGTACCCAATGTTTGCAAAAAATGGGGAATATCCAGTAGAAGAATGCTCGGAGTTGTTATAAGCAAATTCTGCCAAAGGTAGTAAATCCACCCAATCATCTTGTTGATAGTTGACAAAACAACGTAGATATTGCTCGACTGTTTGGTTTGTGCGCTCACTCTGCCCATTAGTCTCTGGATGGTAGCCGGAAGAGAGTTTACAAGAAGTATGTAAGAGTCTGAACATGTGCCGCCAAAATTTCGAGATGAATTGGGGACCCCGATCACTGATAATATCATCCGGAAGACCATGATGGCGAAACACCTCCCGCATGAGTAAATCAGCTGTCTCTTGACTAGTAATGGTCTTTGTGCATGGAAGGAAATGTGCCATCTTCGTAAAACGATCGACAACCGTGAGAATCGAATCAAATCCCTTGGAAGGTGGAAGATCCGTAATAAAGTCCAAGGAAATAGATTTCCATGGGCTCTCCGGAATAGGCATTGGCTGTAATAAGCCATATGGATGATGTCGAGGCTTTTTTGATCGGCAACATGTATCACAGCTACGAACATAATCCGTAACAAAATGGCGAAGCCGTGGCCACCAATATCGGCGAGAAATCAACTCAAAAGTCTTGTGGATGCCGAAGTGTCCCGCCATTGGTGTGTCATGACATTGTTGCATGACTTTGAGTCGAGAAGGACCGTCAGGCACATACAAGAGAGTTTGTCGAAAAAGTAACCCATCATGCCAACTAAACTGGGTGTAGTCTAGACGAGGATTTTGAGTTTGGGAGCTAGATGCACGATTTGGGATAATATGGCTCAAAACCTCTTGGGCGAACGCATCAGTCGCAATCTGCTCACGAATGGAATCAAGAAGCCTTGAATCTCCCGGTGTGTTGATGGTATGCATTGCCATTATTCGTAGACGATCAGGACCTAAGAGGATTTGCTTTTGGCTTTCAAATGCGGCCTCTCCAGGTTGAAGTTCCATATACGAATGTCTAGATAAAGCATCTGCTTTTCCTTGTTGCATCCCAGGGCGATATAGAATTACAAAATCGAAACGAGTTAAGAACTGCGCCCAACGAGCTTGTCGTCGATTCAAGACTCGAGCACTTTGAAAGTATGTTAGATTTTTATGATCATTGTAGACAATAATCTGCTGAGAAGAACCCTCCAGAAAATGACGCCATTGTTGAAAAGAATCCACAATGGCAAGAAGCTCTTTGTCGTGAATCTCATAGTTGATTTCTGCGGCTTCAAATTTTCGTGAGTGAAAAGCCACCGGGTGCAGTTCACCATCATCACCAATTTGGGATAGTACACTTCCGAGTGCGAAATCCGATGCATCAGCTTCAAGTATAAAGCGCCTCATTGGATCGACATGGATTAAGATTGGTGCGGATGTAAATGCTTGCTTTAAACCCTCAAATGCAGAGTTCGCATCTATACTCCATACAAATGATCGATTCTTGTGCGTCAGTTGAGTGAGGGGCAACACAATTTTTGAATAGTCTTTGATGAACTTGTGATAAAAGTTTGCGAACCCCAAAAAACATTGCACATCTCGCACGGACTGTGGTGTTTGCCAATCCAAAATTGTTTGAACCTTTGATGGATCCATAGAGATGCCATTTGAAGAGACTATGTACCCCAAAAACTCCACTTGACGTTGGTCGAAACTACACTTCTCCAATTTTGCATAGAGACCATACTCTCGTAGCCGTTGCAAAACTTGGCGAACATGTATATCATGTTCTTCTTGAGTTTTTGAGTAGATCAAGATATCATCCAGGTAAACAATGATGAAGATATCGAGGAAGTCTCGAAAAATATCATTCGCCATATGTTGGAAGACTGCTGGTGCATTCGTGAGGCCAAAAGGCATCACTGTGTACTCAAAATGACCATAGCGAGTGCGGAACGCCGTCTTCCATTCATCCCCAGGACGAATTCGAACAAGGTTGTAGGCACCTCGAAGATCTAACTTCGTGAAATACTTTGCTTCACTGAGGCGTTCTAGAAGGCTTGAGATCAATGGGAGAGCATATCGGTTTCTAACGGTCACTTTATTCAAGCCTCGATAATCCACGACCATACGAAGCGTACCATCTTTCTTCTTAACGAAAAAGATGGGTGCACCAGCAGGAGATTTTGAATGTTGGATAAAACCATTTGCCAAGTTCTCATTGATATATTCTCGAAGAACCTCTAACTCCGTGGGCGAAAGATTATAAATTGGTCCCCATGGAGGCTCTTTTCCTGGCTGCAAATCAATTGGGCAATCATATGGTCGATGCTCTGGTAGTCTATTAGCCTTCACCTTATCGAACACATCGGAGAATTCTATGTACTTCTTTGGTAGTTGGACCCCCAATTCTTGTGAGCTAGATGAGGGAGTTGCTAAAACCGCAAATACCATCATGTCTTCCTTTCTTCCATCCTCTCGTAATTGATGTATAGAGATTGTTGAAATTGTGGGGGATCCTAGATCCTTAGTTGGAGCTTCAAGAGACTTGGATTGTACGGTGACCTCTTCAATAGTTCTTTTTCTCCAATCAATGGTTGGGTTATGTAACTCAAACCAAGGAAGACCAAGAACTAGAGAGTGCTCCGGACTACTAATGATGTTAAATGAGATGACACTAGCCAAATTACCTAGGACTACACGAATTGGTTCAGACTCTTCGACTATATCTCCTGATGCTATAGGGCGACCATCGATGACTCCTACAGCTACTGGGTTTGGGAGTTTTTTCAAGATGATGTTTTGAGTCAATGCAAACTCGCGATCCATGAAACAAGAATTGGCTCCGGAATCTAGGAGGGCAGAGGCTAGGGCGCGATGACCTGTAGATGTGCTAAGCTCGACTTGTGCAGAAAAAACTCTACTAACTTGATTTGATGAAATGGAACCACAACTAGGTACTGACTCTACATAACTAGGATGGTCCAACCAAATGGCTCCTATTTTGGCCGGACTTATTCGTTTAACACATCCTCTAATTGGCTCAAGACATCAAATCTATTCTCATGGCATGGGCTAGTAGGCTTAGTACTTAAGTTATTAGAAGTGATAGTAGAACTTGATGTAGGGTTGTCATGTGCACTTACTTGGTAAACTTGACGCCTGGGTTTATGTGGACAATTCACAGCTATATGTCCTGGACCACCACAGTAGAGGCATAGGCGATGCGCCCGACGTCGTTGTTTCTCAGCATCTGATAAGGGCCCTCGACGTTGTGTCGACTCTATTTCCATCGGAGTGGGACCATCCCTCGTAACGGGTCTAGAACCTTGTGGCGGTGTGGCGACTATAGAAGCGTATGTCTGTTCCGGTTGGCGGCGTAACATTTGTTGACGTTCAGAACGTCGCTCAAATAGGCGATTATCACATCGCACAGCTCGGCTAATAGCTTCAGTAAGAGACTTTGGATCTTCATGGAAAGTAAGAAGAAGATCTTTGACATCGTTACGCAAACCCTGACGGAATTGATCCATTAAGGCTGCCTCATCCCAAGGGATGTCGCATGCCAAGAGACGGAAATCTGCGGCATAAGCTGAAGCGGGACGATCTCCTTGTCGCAGTCTTCGAATCTTGTTTATTGCAGTCCTAGTGCTATCCGTATCTCCAAAACTAGCTTGAAACTCCTTAACGAATGCCTCGAAATCCTCCAGTAATGGTGATTTCTTCTCAAGAAGTGGTGCAAACCATGCTAACACTGTACCGCTTAGCAAGGTTCCTATTAATCCCACATGAGCAGCATCAGTTGGATACCGATTGGGATGTAACTGAATCACCAAACGAACTTGATTCAGGAAACCTCGAAAGAGAGATCTGGTACCATCAAACTTGGCAGGGAGGCTAATCTTTGGTTCCCTTGGGGAGTTTTGAACCCCCGCCGCTTGTTCTCGTAATGTTAATATAGTAGCCTCAAGTTGATGAACCCGTTGTGATAACTCCTCATATTGATGAGCTTTCTCAGTACTGACTTGTTGAAGATCCCCGAGTAGCCTTTGATTTTCTTGCTCTAATGCCACAAACTTAGTGGTGAGCATATCGAGCTCCGAAAGGACACGCATATACTCTTGCTTGCTGACCGACTCCATAACCGCGGGGGAAAAAGAAAGAAGGATAAAGAAGAAAGTTTGCTAGGGTTATTGGAGAAAGGGAAAAGAAATATTCGGTTCAAACTCTCTCTCTGCTTCCTACTCAAGAGTCACGACAGTTTGAACCGAATGAGTTGTGATGAGTGTATGGACTCTTATTTATAGGCCCTTATGGAGTATTCTAGAATGTTCTAGAATATTTTAGATATTTATGAATAATAATAATAATAAATATAATCATGAAATATTCAAGAACATTCTAGAATAATCTAGAATGTTCTAAATATCTCGTAATAACTAAACATATAATTATTATGATTACATCTCACATATGTTATTACAATGGTTAAAGTACAATATGTAAACCAAGAGGTTATGGGTTCGATTCTTGGTTCGCCAAGATGAATGTCATGATAAGCCAAGATGTATGTCTTCATGACACCCAGAGGGCCCGCGTCGCACCCGGGTGTTTGCGGAATGCCACGATGACCCCCTTGGGGGTCATTACGGGGATGCAAAAACCCTTGAACTAATCTCTCGGGGGTAGTGGTGGCCACAAGCATGGAAGTTGGTCAAAGAATACATCAAGACTTGTCAGGTTTGCGCTCATTCCAAAGCTGCTCATCATGGGCCATACGACTTACTCCAGTCGCTTCCATGCCCTAGTCATCCCTGGGCCTCTATCTCTATGGACCTGATCATCGATCTACCCTTGATCAATAGCTATGACTCGATGTTGGTCGTTGTTGATCAGTTTACAAAGATGACTCACTTCACTCCATGCTCAAAAACCATTTCCGGAGAAGGAATGACGCATCTACTCCTCAACAATGTGGTATGTTTGCATGGACTCCCCAACAATGTCATCTCCAATCGCAAACCCCAATTTGTCTCTCACTTCTAGCAGTGCCTGTTGCACACTTTAGGCATCTACGTCAAGTTTTCCTCCGCCTATCACCCTCAAACTGACGGTCAAACGGAGCGATGTCGTGAAGATTTCCGGCTATAGTGTGAAACCGGGGTGGAATGGGCAAATCGGTGGTGTGCAACATGTGCACGTGTATACTAGGAAATGGTGTGTAGAAAGAAGAGGGGAATTTTATCCCACATTGTAAGGTCCCTCCCTCCTTGGGCTATAAAAGGAAGGGAGGGGTCACTTATGAGGGGTGGCCTATTTTGAGGGAGAGAGGTATACCACTTAGGTCGAGGGTTTCCTATTCGGTTTTAGGGTTTCGGTTAGGGTTTTTTTCTTGGGTTTTCCTTTAGGGTTTTTCTCATAGTCGTTTGGTGCGGCCATGGCAGCCACCATTGTAAAGCGTTTATGTTTCCTTGCCCCGTCTATTATATGTTATTGTCTTATTCTTTCTCACCTCCTCTTGAGCTAAGCTTCCATTTTGTGTCTTATTCTTTCTCCTCTACTCCCTAGTCCAAGACCCCCGTGGTCCCGCCCCTTCCACACGCACGCGCGTAACAACGTGACAGCGCATCAACCAAATACTTGAGCAGTATCTTTGGTGCTCGGTTAGTTACCAACAAGATAATTGGATCAACTTACTTTCACTAGCAGAATTCGCCTACAATAATTCTCTCCATGCATTGACTAGCGTCACTCCCTTCTTTGCAAACTATGGTTTACATCCTCGGTTCAACATTTCCCTCCCTACCACTTCGATGAACCCTCCCGCGTTTTAGACTTAGAGCTACATCATGACTTATCATTAGAGCTTAGTCTCGCTGGCGAACGATACAAGAAACACGTTGATCGCCATTATTCTGCCACTCCACCCCTTGTCGTCGGCGACATGGTCTAGTTGTTACGACGACACATCTCTACTACCCGTCCATGTGCGAAACTTGATTACAAGAAGTTGGGACCATTCCGTATAGTTGAGGTCATTAATCTCGTTGCCTTCCAGCTAGCCCTTCCATCCCTTTTCCGTATTCATGATGTTTTTCATGTCTCCCTCCTCGAACTCCATTATGCTTCGCAACTCCCAGGACATCGGGCCCCACCACCACCACCTGTGCAGTTGACGACCGGGGAGGAATACAAGGTCGACCAAATACTTGACTCACATTGGCATCATCAACACCTGCAATAGCTCATATTGTGGAAGGGTCACCCCCTATCTGATGCCACATGGGAACCATCGAAGAATTTACAAAATGCCCCAAAGGTGGTCCAAGATTTTCATCTCTGGTATCCCCCCACAAACCAGCACCCATTTGGGAAATCAGCATTAGAGGGGGGCGATCATATCGACTATGTTGAGACTCTGCTCTTGTGGTGATCAACTCTTGTAGCGAGCACGCAAGTACTAGGTACGACTCAATGCCACGACGGTGGTATGAGATGCCGATCAAGGCTCGAGTCCGTCTCGATCCCTTCGCTCGGGGTAGTCGGGTGGATCAACACCCTTCATTCTCTTTCTCCTCTCTCCTCTATCTATCTATTATTTCCTTATCTTTTGCTTACATTAGGATTAAGATCTAACAGTACAACATTTTGTGTTTTTCTGTTTCCATTTTCTATTGTTTCTATCCACCCAATTGGGTGAAGATTGTATCCAAGGTTGCTGGCTTGAGGCATATACATTCCTCTAGTCAAAACCTAGAGAGGTTTTATTCGGTTGTACTCATAAAGATAGTGAATTTGTTTCGAACCCTAAAAGGGTTCCATGGCTTTTCCCAATTTGGGTTTTCCACGTTAAAATTTGGTGTACTCTAATTTTTGTTTCCATTTGTAAAAGATTGCTTGCGGAAGCGTTAGAAAGAACAATACACAAAGAGAGACAGAGAGAGTACGCGGGAGAGACAGAGAGCAGGACACACTATTTTTCAAAGTTATATGAATACTCTGTGCTCTCTATATCTACAACGCGCTCATCAGCGCTATTTATACAAGTCCACATGGGACTGTTAGAAGTACGGTGTACTTCAATGCTCACACGAGCATCTGACACTAACTACGAGACTATAACCGCCTAGTAGTCTAACCTATACTAGGCTTCCGGTTACGGATTGGATCCGGCATACCAGCTCCCCAGCTCACCGGTCCTTACTGCTTACTGGCTCGGTTGCTCACCGGCATACCGATTCATCTCGCTTACGGGCTCAGGCTTATTCAGCCGATCCGGTTCCGGTTGAGCTTGCCGCTCAACACTCCCCCTCAAGCTCAACCTGAGGTAGGGTCGTAGTGTCAACCTCTGTGGCAGCCGGTTCTTCCAACCGACTTCTCCTGGTGTCGCTTTGCCTTGCTCGCGCTCCTTGTCCGGTCCGGTCCTGTTTGCCGCAACTCCTCGACCTTTGGCATGTCTGCTCAATAGGCCCATCTCAGCTCCTTCGCTGATATGACTCCGGCGCTTGCCGATCCGTCGGTTCCTCCGCGATGGCGTCGATTTCTGCTGCGTCCGTGTCTCCTTGGCCTCTCGTTGATCCGACTCATCCGGATCCGTCTATTGATCTGAATCGGTTGTCTCCGACTCGTTCCAGCTCTTGTCCGAATTGGTATCCTCCGATTCGATTTTCGGCTTCAAGCCTCTTACCACATCGGACCATGTCCGGGTCTTGGCCTTCTCCGTGCTTCCCTTGGCTTCTTCAGCCGGTTCACCGAAGTCGAATTCTTCATTCGAATCCGCATCATGGCCATTACGATCATGATGACCTCCGCATACCATGCACTTCTCTTCCTGAGTGTACACTTCTTCTTCACAACCACTCACTCCGACCTGTTCGGATGTGCCGACTTCCTTTGTCGACTCGGCTTCATTTTTCTTCTTGTCTTCACCTCTACCGGTTCTTCTCTTACCTACGGGTTCAACAGTTTTTTTGCCTTTGCCCGTTTCGGTAGTGTCTTTGCCCTTGCGTCTCCCCCTCAAGTGCGGCACGTCGAGATGTTGAACACCAAGCATTTCGGTAAAGTGCTGCAACTTGTCCGACCCAAGCGGCTTGGTGAAGATGTCGACAACTTGTCGATCCATGTGAACATATCGTAGTTCAACTTCACTGCTCAGGACCCGCTCACGCACGAAGTGATAATGCACTATCTATGTGCTTTGTGCGAGCATGGAACATAGGGTTCTTGGCGAGCTGCATGCTACTGAGGTTATCGCAGTAGATCAAGATTGGGGTCGGTACCTCGATCCGCAGGTCTTGCAGTAGTCGCCGAAGCCAAATGGCTTCGCAGGTGGCAACGGTCGCTCCCCGGTATTTAGCCTCAGTGCTGGATAGAGCCACTGTTGGCTGCTTTTTGCTGCTCCACGCAACAGCCGCGCTTCCAAGAGAAAACATAAAGCCGGAAGTTGAGCGAGGATCCGTTGCATCGCTAGCCCAGTCGGCATCCATGTAGCCAACAAGCTCTTCAGTTATACCTTGCCGGTATAAGAGCCCCCGGTCCTTAGTGCCGCTTACATACCTCAGTATTCGTTGCGCGCACTGAAGGTGCTCCATGGTCGGCTTCTGCATGAATTGGCTTACCACTCCGACCGGATAGCTAATGTCGGATCGGGTGATGGTCAAGAAGATCAGGCTTCCGACTATTTCTCGAAACCTTTTCTCATCGCAGGCTGATCCGGAGTTGGGACGGATCTTCTGATTCCGGTCCAAGGGTGTGGAGACAAGTCGGCATTCCGTCATGCCGAACTTGTACAGTATATTCAACACATAATGGCGTTGAGAAAGCAATATGTTGTCGGGGGTGCGGATCACCTCGATCCCCAAAAAATAATGAAGGTCCCCCAAGTCCTTCCTATCGAATGCGTCCGACAACTGGGACTTGACGCGGTTGATTTCCGGAAGACCTGGGCCGGTGATGACTAAATCATCAACATAAAGTAAGATACATACCAGACCGTTTGAGCCTTGACAGATGAACAGGGAAGAGTCCGACTTAGATGCAACAAACCCCATCTTTCACAACTGGTGCGTGATCTTAGCATTCCAAGCACGGGGGGCTTGCTTCAAGCCATACAACGACTTCCTCAGCCGGCATATCGCCGACTTGTTCACCTCCAACTGAAATCCGGGGGGATGAGTCATAAAGACTTCTTCTTCAAGATCTCCTTGAAGGAAGGCATTCTTCACATCCATCTGATGAAGATGCCACCCCCTTGCCGCAGCAACCACCAGTACCACACGAACCGTCGTCATCTTCGCTACAGGAGCGAAGGTCTCGTCGTAGTCGATTCCGTGGGTCTACGCATATCCCTTCGCCACTAACCGGGCCTTGTACTGGTTAACTGTACCGTCGGCATTGTACTTTACCTTGTACAACCACTTGCATCCGATCGGTTTACAGTGACGGGGAGGGTCAACCAGGTCCCAAGTTCCGTTGGCATCCAGTGCCCGCATTTCTTCCTCCATAGCGGCATGCCAATTTGCGTCCTTTGCCACTTCTGCATAGCTCTCCGGCTCACGCACTTCCGCGACCTTAGTCATGTACGCATAATGATGTGCCATGTACTCGTTATACCCATACCGTTGTCGTGATGTGGCATGTCTAGTGCGAGAAAAACTCAAAAATTGAGGATCCACACACATTTCACGAATACTTGTAAAAATGAAAATAAATAAACCTAGGTCACAATGGCATTGTCAAAGTGCATGTAGAGGGTTGCAAGTAAGATTTTAACCTTGCACCTCTAAGGTAAGAGGCAATTACCTTACCACTAAAGCTACTACTGAGTGTTGTAGATGTTCTATATTTCTTTCTCATATTCAGTATTCCGTAGGAAACAAACGAACAAAACCGTGTACACAAAACCACGGTTTTAAGCCCATGGTTTCCTGCATGTCACTGATGCGGAGACGAGTCGACCTTTACAAACGGAGGAACGAGAATCAAGCCGAAAAGGGGAGCCGAGCATACGAGTTGAAGAAACGGTTCGGCCCGTGAAGGTTGGTGTCGAAGACCCCGCTCGGAGGACAAGGACCATACCTACCTATAAGCTAAGGTCGGACATAGAGCAGACGACGGACCTAAAGAAGATTCTCGAAGAACGAGTTCTTGATAGCCATGTAACTTTGTCCTTGAGGGAATTGCTTGGCATTACGAAGAAGGAGTTCCATGACACGATCGTGGACCTTGTAAAGAGAAAGAGACAACAATCGGACGAGGAAGAAGAGAAGCCGCAGAAAGCAAAAACGAATGCCATAACGATGGCAAGAGACGAAATCGATGAAGATATGGTGGACAGCCACTACACTCGACCTCATTGGGCACGAGCGACAACGGAGACGCCAGTGAAGATCGGGGAGAAGAAAGAGACCGTCGTAGCCTTGATCGACCACGGCTCGGAGATCAACCTCATGTCAACCGACTTCTACAAAAAGGGAAGATGGCCAATCAATACAAACCACGGATGGAAGATTCGCGCGGCAACAAAGTCTACGGAGGACTTGTACGGAGCTTGTCCCAATGTCAAAGTCACGATCGGGGATGTGGAGATGGATCAACACTTCTTCGTACAAGAATCGGCGTCGCATCCTGTCATCCTAGGGCAACCTTATATCACATCATCTTGGATGGAGACCAAAGTGTTCGATAATGGAGCAGCCTTCGCACGAATAAAGAGTCTTGACAACCAAAGATCGGTCCAATTCCTAACAGTGCGAGCCAATCATGAAAGGAATCGAGATAGTCTCGGAGGCGAATCCTCGGATTTTTAGAGCGGACTATTGAAGCATGGGGCACAAATAGTCCGAGCAATCACAAGACCCCACAAGAAAGAAGAGCGCGTGGATTGCAAGGAGAAGCAATATGTGTCACACCTAGTGGCGCATGTAAACTTGTACTACCCGACAAGAAGCACAAGCACCGGATACAAGAATTCGAGAAGATGCTGAAAGAAGAGAACATAATAGAAGAAGGAGAGTTTGTGACTCATATTATGGAAGAAGCCTCATTTAACGACACCATCGGCGAAATCGAGGACGTCGTGGACTTGAGCTATCTTCACAACCATCGCGTGATTTCGGTTAACTCCGTCAACATGTACGCTATCATCGATGAATACCGTCGTGGCATCTCGATGAAGGAAGCTGACATCAACACGAAATATAAAACGGTGGATAAGAAGATCAAGCCAGTTGCGGTTCCGCTACCGGACGATAGCTGGCAAAAGATGAAGGAAGTCGCTAACGATCCAAGCTTAAGAGATCCGAAGAAGATAGGTCATGACTTCACCAAAGAGACGAAGGGGAAGCTACGAGTTGGAAAGGAGGATTTCCTTCTCCCTGAAGAGGAGCGAATGTTTCGCGACATGCTTGAGAGACATGGGAAGGCTTTCGCATTCTTCCCACGAGAAATCGGATGCGCCGACCCAAAGGTTATAGAGCCAATGGTGATCTTCACGGTGCCTCATGTGCCTTGGAATTTGAAACCGATACCGGTTCCGAGAGCACACCTTCCGAAGCTGATCGAGCTCTTAAAGGAGAAGGTGAGTATGGGAATTCTAGAACCGTCGAATGCTCCTTATTCCAATAGGTGGTTCACGGTGCCGAAAAAGAATGGATCATTGCGATTCATCCAAGATCTTCAACCCGTCAACAAGGTGACAATTCGAAATGCCGGAATCGGTCCGAGCGTGGACGAATTTGCCGAAGCGTTTGCGGGCCGGTCCATCTACTCCATTGGCGATCTCTACTCCGGATATGACCAATTCCAGTTGGCGATCGACAGTCGGGACATTACAACCATGAGGACTCCGATCGGGCTTGTGCGGATGTGTACCTTACCCCAAGGCGCAACGAACTCGGTGGCTCATATGGTGAATGCCATGAATAAAGTCTTGAAGGATTGCATTCCGGACATCACGATGCCATTCTTGGATGATATTCCGATAAAAGGATGTTCGGATGAGGAGAAAGATGAATCGAAAGATAAGGAAGGTTGTAGAAAGTTCGTTGCGGATCATATGAAAGATTGCGAGAAGGTGCTTCAAAGGCTCAAAGATGCGAATTTGACATTTTCGGGAGAAAAATCCGCATTCGGGCAACCGGAGATCTTGGTGGTAGGTCACTTGTGTGGAGCATACGGCCGGAAGCCCTCGCCATCCAAAGTGAACGCAATCCAAGACATGAAAGAAGAATGCGAAAACCAAACGGAGGTTCGAAGGTTCCTTGGAGCGTGCGCGTTTTATCATATATGGATTCCTCACTACGCTCATGTCGCTGAACCGTTATATGGACTACTAAAGAAAAGAATAAAGTTCGAATGGCGAGACGAGCACACAGAGGCGATGCGAAGATTAAAGAAACTGCTTCTTGAAGCTCCGGCACTAAGGAAGGCCGACTATGCCGAAGGGAAACCAATTTACATGACCGTAGATACGAGCCCAACCGGAATCGGGTGGGTCATCAATCAAGAAGGTGAAGATAATGCGCGATATGCCATCCGGTTCGGAGCAAAGGTTCTCAGCGAACGGCAACAAAGATATGCCCAAGTCAAGCGGGAACTTTGGGGTATTGTGTCGGCAGTGAAGACGGACAAAGATTACCTGATCGGGTCAGAAGTGATAATAGAGACAGATTGTCTCCCAATTCTCGGAATGGTCTCGGGATGTGCGACCCCAGATCTTGCTATGCTAAGGTGGATCGCCTACATCAAGTCTTTAAACCCAGAGATCCGTCACATTGCAGGGAAGAAGAACGCCATGGCTGACATGCTGTCGAGGGCAAGATTTTCAAACGGAAGTAACATGGTTTCGGAAGATGAAGATGTCGCCCTCGACTTCTTCAAGATGGCTCGATTGTCGGCGGAAGACCAGGACACGCAACCCCTCCACGCCTTCAACGAGAACGAGTACGAAGGAGAGTGGTTACTCATCGGTAGATTCCTAAGAACATTGATGACAGATGCCTCGTTGACAAAGGAGGAGGCCCTACGAATCCGAAAGAAAGCTTACCAATACTTCTTGAAGGGAGGATTCCTTTGGCGACATCCAAAAAGAAGGACAGGAATACCACGACGAGTGGTGGTAAAGAAAGAAGAGCAAGAGACACTGATGACCGAATTCCACGAGAGTGCTTGGGCAGGTCATAGAGGAACATGGGCGACGTTCGAAAAGTTGAAGGAGAAGTACTGGTGGCCAAGCATGTACAAAGATGTACTTCATTTCGTGTCCACATGCGAAACTTGCCAAGTATATTCAAATATACGTCATCGTGATGAGTTAAAGCCGACATACCCACTCACCATACACTTCAAATGGTGGATCTGGTCTCGATGCCAATGGGAGTGGGACAAATGAAGTACCTAGCGCTAGCAAGGGAAGACTTGACAAATCAAGTGGAAGGACAAGCCTTGACAAACAAGACGACTTCAGCCATTTGCAAATTTCTACTTGAAGATGTTGTTTGCCGATATGGATGTGTAGGGAAGATAGTGGCCGACCGAGGGGAGTTGGACGCGCACGAAGCGACGGAGCTCTTCGAAAGACTAGGTGTGAAGCTCTCCCTCACAACTACCTACAATCCGGAAGCAAATGGGAAGATCGAGCGAGGGCATGGACCTATCGTTAAAGCCATCGTACGGGCATGCAACGGTCGAGTCGGGAATTGGCCACGACTATTACCCTATGCCTTGTGGGCCGATAGAACGACACATAGCTCGGTGACAGGGTATATGCCGACGGAGCTTATGTATGGACAAAAGCCGATTATGCCCATCGAAAGGACGATCGCCTCATGGGTAGCGATACCGTGGGAGAACGAGATGAGACGAGAAGAGTTATTAGCGGCGCAGATAAGGCAACTTGAAAGAAGACCTGAAGATTTAGAAAAAGCACGAAAGATGATGAAGGCAGCCCGAGTAAAGAACAAAGTTCGGTTCGACAACACGCATCGACTTCGTCCCAAGAAGATTGAAGAAGGGGATTGGGTTTTGGTCTACGACAGCACCCTTGACAACCAACATAGTACAACAAGGAAGTTCGCAAGAAGGTGGTTCGGGCCGTATGTGGTGACAAGTGCCAACGATAATGCCACATACCACCTTGCGGAACTAGACGGATCAAGGTTGACCGTACCCATTGCGGGAAAAAGAGTAAAGCTTTTCAAGAAAAGACAAGACAAGGATCTTGACCTCGATTACCTCGACGATGAACATAATAGGCCGGATGAAAATGAAGACATGGAGGAATCTAATTGATCATCGTAGCCGAAATCTCACTTCTTCTCTTCTTGGCACGTACCGGAGGACGTGCGGTTTGGTGGGGGTGGATGTCGTGAAGATTTTCGGCAATAGTGTGAAAATCCCATAAAACGTACAAAATCGAGTATGAATCATGTAATACAATAATTGTGAAGATAACATTTTTAATATCTAAGTACAAAATGATGGAGGTTTCGAATGCACTTTATTACACGAGAAATGGACAACTAAATGTCAAGATATGAGGGTATAAAGTTGTGAAAAGAAAAGAGAAAATTGTGAGATATCCCACATAGGCACGACAAATACAGCTCTCATCATATATAAGGTGGAGCAAAAGATATTATCTTTGTGTCTATGTGTGGAGCATAGAGAGTTCAAGGTAACTTGAACTTAGAGTGGAGGTGGCGAGCTACTCGAAAAGGGTTTTGGCCAACCAAAACCGGACCGGCAATGGAGCCGGTGATCCGACGGCATCCGATCGGTATCCGGCGTCGGCATCGGTATCCGGCGGCACCATCCGGCGTCGGCGTCGGCATCCGGCGGCGGCACCGGTATCCGGCGACGGCATCCGGCGACGGTATCCGGCGAACCAACGACTAGATAAAATAAATATATAAAAATATATACATATTTACATATACAAGGAGGGCAAGTATGGATTCGAACCTTGCACCTCCAAGTTAGGAGTCAAATGGCTTACTATTAAGCCATAGTATTTAGTTGAAATTATATTTCTATCATTGTACTTTTACATGTAAATTCTCATCCTTGAGTGCTAAAATGAGTGACATGGTTAGCATGCACCACATGTAATACTTAAGCGCCAAATGGCAAACATGCAATTTATGCATGTCTTGTACCCTCACATGCATCATGTGCATGAGAGCATCTATAAAAGAGGGAAGGGGGAGGAGAAAAACACGGTTTTTTTTATGAAAATTAAGAAGAAGAAATTCGTTATGAAATCAATCGTGTAATCTCATCTTCTTTCTTTCCCAATCTATCTTAAGTACTTTCTCGCCAAAGCTTGTATCGACTCTAAATCCTTCTGGTCCAGAACCCCGGCGGTTCCGCCTCACGATCCGCGCGTAGTGACGGATCTTCACGACATAATTAAGTGGTGAACCCGACGTGAAGAGCGGTAGGGGAGGATGAAGTTGGACGAGGAATATCTAATGAAGGCAATGTCAAAGATGATGATGGAGTTTTCAAGAGAAGGAAAAACACAACATGCAGCCCAACAAGCCGTCGAAAGCATGATCAAGGAGGCAAAGTCCAAAAATTTCTAAAGGCCTACAATGCCGAAATGGATTCAAGAGGAGTGGAGGAAGCAATGAGGCTGGAGTACTTTTGTCGAGTGGTGGCCGAACCGATCTTCGAAGAGATTAAAGAGATTCAAATAACTCACGATTCGTGGGTGTCCTTCAAAGAAGCTTTACGAGAGTCATATGGTTACGAAGAGCAAAAGGGACGAGGTCTGTATGAGTTTCACGAATGGGTGTCATCGAGAAAGACCCACCAGAGTGCTATGCATGCATTCGTTGAGTTTGAGTATCGCTTCGCTCAACTCTCGGACCGAGATCGAAGATTGGTGGGGGTGAATAAAGTTCTGATGTTTATAAAGTCAATCGATCGGAATGAAAGGAAGACCATTGGAATCCAACTCGAGGATGACAATGGTGAAAATGGCCTCACTGAGGATTGGGCCAAAGTGGAAAGGGTATGCCGACAACACGATAAGAGGGAGATGAGACTCTCATCGACAACAACACGACCCACAAGGGATGTTCAAAGGAGAATGGGATGTGGCAATAAAAACCCACTGAAGGAAGAAAGCTCGAAGAGGGAAGCTTCGAAAGAACTCAACATAGAAGCCTTGATGAGAGAGGCAATAATGAACTTAAAGGCACAAGTCGAGGTTGAAGAGAAGCTGAAAACAAAACCGAGGAAAATGGTGATCGACGAAGAGGAGACCTCCCGACAAATGCAGACTAATGGTGCGACCAATACGAAGGCCCAGGTTTGGTATGACAGTACCATGGGAGAAGGTGTGAAACAAGCCACCTTCTCAACTTATGGAGGAACGACGGTCGAGAGAAGGGCCGAAGACTCGAGAGCGGGAAATGTTGCTTTAAGAGTGGACGAGCATTTCAGAACACATGCTGTGTCCGAAATATCGAGTAATGAAGGTGCAAGCATGAGGGAAGCTTGCGTGATCAAGGGATGTAAAGAGTGCGAGGTCGACGTGATTGAGGCGGTAGCCACGAGAAACGACATCAAGTCGCAGATGGCTAAGGAAGAGTACATGGCGGATGACCGTGTCGAGACTTTCCCAACACTTGATCTAGAGACTTGGGCAGTTGCATCCGAGAGCCAACATGAGACCCAAGAGACGGAAAGTGGTGGGGAAGAAAATATTGAAGACAATGCGAATAACAACATTGAGCGAAAGATGGCTACGGATGAGAAGACGGTGACCGATGGTGTCGAGGTTCTCCCCACATTTCTTCTTGAGACTTCGGCAGTTGTGCCCGAGTGTCAACATGAGACCGGAGAGACGGAAGGTGACGGCAAGAAATCGAAGGACCAAAGTGGCAATGAGGACGATGACCATAGACGAAGGGATCCCTCCACACCGGTTCCGAAGACTTCGGCAGTTGTGCCCGAGAGCCAACATCAGACCGGAGAGATGGAAGGTGGCAACGAGGAGATGAGGGTCGAAGCCGGCGCATACAGAGGAACGGTTGCCAACAAGGAGGCCAAAAACAAAGCTACAATAGAGTTCGATGAAGAGCCAAAGAGCAGCAAGAAAGGAAGAACCGGAATACAATCCGGATGGAAGATGACTCGGTTGGTATTCCGACCCGAACGGAAGCCGACCCGGACGAGAGTTGATCAACCAGGCCCGACCCAACTGAAAACCGAACAGAAACTAACCCGAACGAAAGTCGATCATCTAAGTCCGATTCGGCCGAATGCGAATCCGGAGGAAGGCCGACCAAGCCAGAAGCTGATTGGTCGAGACAGACAAAAGTTGAACCGGCCTACGCGGAGGTCGAAGCAGAGGAGTCGTGACACCCGGTTGAGGCTAGTGAGCATAAGGAAAGGCAAGCATGAGACGAGAAATGATGATAAAGGAAAGTTAGGTGACCAAGGAGATGGCCGAGATGAAGGTGTCACATGCATGAGGCATGAAGCATTATGCTCGGGAGGAGCAAAGGGAGCCATGACAACTAGACATGGCAATAAAAAAGGTGAGCGAATGATATGGTGGATCGGATGGCAACGACAGTTCGAAGTAGACGACAAAAAGACGGTGCGGACGAGGCACAAGAAAGGAGGAAATCAAACACCAACCACCTTTGACCCTTCCACATCACTCTTTTCTTCTTGGCACATACTGGAGGATGTGCGGTTTGGTGGGGGTGGATGTCGTGATGTGGCATGTCTAGTGCGAGAAAAACTCAAAAATTGAGGATCCACACACATTTCACGAATACTTGTAAAAATGAAAATAAATAAACCTAGGTCACAATGGCATTGTCAAAGTGCATGTAGAGGGCTGCAAGTAAGATTTGAACCTTGCACCTCAAAGGTAAGAGGCAATTACCTTACCATTAAAGCTACTACTAAGTGTTGTAGATGTTCTATATTTCTTTCTCATATTCAGTATTCCGTAGGAAACAAACGAACAAAACCGTGTACACAAAACCACGGTTTTAAGCCCATGGTTTCCTGCATGTCACAAAGCAAAACGGTGTGCACAAAAACCATGGCTCCAAGCCCATGGTTTTGTGCATGGACAAACCTATAAAACCCCTAGTACGGCTTGTGTAAGGGGGGGCTCAATATGTGATATCACCAACACCATTATCATCAATATAATTATATTTGTCTTTATCATCTTCATGTTTTTCTACTTCTCAAGTGTACAATTTTTCTCCTTCTCAAGTAAACCAATTTTATCTAATCTTACATTGATCGTCATCTAGCGTCGATAATTCTGCGAACGTCCTCCCCAGTCCAAGACCCCGGTGGTCGCTCGAGTAGCACACGCACGCGCGAATCTTCGCGACACCGTTTAACGGGATCCTTCTGGCAGGTGGACCGGCGTAACTCACCGTTACCCGGTATGAGACCCTTCTTGGCCGGTTCGGTCTTTGTTCTCGAAGATCTGCCTATGTTCTTGCCGAAGTCAGATACGCACCGATCCGACTCATCATTGTCGGTCTCGAAATCCAGCATCTTCTGCTTCCCTTTCTCTTTGCGTGTGAACCGTCTCCTCGGTTCCTTGCGCGGGGAGAGCACGACAGAGTCTCCACTACTCGTCGTCTCGTCATCTGACTGGTTGGACTGATCCAATCTCTCATTCGGTCCGCTAACCGGAACGATTCCGAACTCTCATCTTGAGTCCTGGCTTCATGTTTCTCAGGCTCACTAGCCCCATCCTCCGACATCGGGTCGGGATCGGAAGTCGGAGTTGGTAAGGAATACCACGATGCCGATTCATCAAACTCAACATCTCGGCTGACTCAGACCTGCTTCGTCTGGGGGTTATAACACTTATACCCCTTTTGCTCTTGAGCATAGCCAACTAGGATGCATTTTTCCGATTTTGCATCCAGCTTTCTCCGCTTCTCATCCGGCACATGTACATAGGCTATGCTGCCGAATATCCGGAGGTGTCTCAAATTCGGCTTGCGCCCGAAATACAGCTCGTGAGCTGACACCTTGTCCCTGATCCGGTTCTGGATGTAAACGGCCGTTTGGACCGCCTCCACCCAGTAGAACTTGGGCATGCTCTTTTCCTCCAGCATTGCCCTAGCCGCATCAATCAGCGACCGATTCTTCCTTTCGGCCACACCGTTCTGTTGCGGTGTGTATCTGCAGCTGAATTCTCGCCGAATTCCTTTTTGTTGCAGATAGATGTTGAATTGGCCGGAAAAGTACTCTTTTCCGCCATCCGACCGTAGTCATTTGATCTTCCTCTCCGATTCCCGTTCCACCATCTTCTGGAGGCTCCGGAAACACTCGAAGACTTCGCTCTTCCGCTCAATGAGGTAGATCCACGTATGCCGCGTGTAGTCGTCGATGAAGGAGACGAAATATCGACTCCCGCCAATGCTAACATTTTGTGCCGGTCCCCACACATCCAAATGAATAAGATCGAGCTTGTTACGGCTTCGATTTCTTTCGGTGGGGAATGGAAGCTGGTGTTGCTTCCCGAGTTGGTAGGCTTCACAAATCTAGGCTCTCCAGCCGCTAAACTTCGGCAAACCAAAAATGACTTGTTCCGTTTACAGGTCTTGAAGCCTCCGATAGTTGACGTGGCCGATCCGCTTGTGCCACATGTCGATATCTGACTCGACCTTCTGTCCTTTGGCGAACAGTGCGGTGTCGACGTCATTGGTGTTGAGGATAAACATCCTCCCATCTCTGGGCCCTTGCGCAATAACTTTGCCCTCATCCTCAATGAAGCACCCGAGGTGCGTAAACCGCACTTGCATCCCCTGGTCGACGATCTGTCCAACCGACACCAGGTTCTTCGTGATCGTCGGAACATGTAATACATTCATCAGCTTCCCCCTCTGTCCGACGTGGCTCAAAGGGACTTCTCCGACGTGCACGATCGGGTGGGGAGTGTCGTCTCCGATTTCAACAACTCCTGGTTGATCCGGCTTCTCCAAAAAGGAGAACCACTCCCCGTGGCTCATCATGTGGTTCGATGCGCCAAAGTCAACGTACCACACTTCCTCCGATTTGGAAGTGGTCTTCTTCATTGAGTTTGCCTTGTGCTTCATCACCAAGGTTGGCCCCTTACCGTTCTTGGATCCTCCCGATCCGTTTGCGTAGTGCGAGCTTTGCCGGCCTTCCTTACCGATCTTGCCGGATCCGGATTTGTCCGAATCGGCACGCTTTCTCCAGCACTCGCCTTCCCTGTGGCCCTTTTTGCCACAGTACCAGCATTCTGTAGCAGATTTGTCTTGCCGGCCTCCGGCACCACCTTGACTCCCTCTACTTGTGGAAGTCCCGGAACTGCTATCAGCACGCTCACTGTGCCTTCGTTCCTGCTCTTGCAGGCCGCCTCCATTGCGTGCCGACCTACCTCGTCCACCTCGCCCGCGGGACCGATCCGCTCCTGTGTACAGCATCCGACTGTCTAGGGATGCACTAGTAGATGCACCGGCGTGGTTCTCCTCTACAAGGAGCATTGACTGTAAGTTGAAAAATGAGGGCGTATTCTCCCTTGTACAAACCACAGTCCGGAAAGCTCCGAACTTGGACGCCCGACCTCCAAGACAGACCTGCACCATCTCGTCTTCCTCTACGGTGACGTTAATAGAGGCAAGCGAGTCACATATCCCTTTGATCCGGGTTGTGTAATCTGCCACTAACATGTTCTTCTGTTGAACATTGCTCAACTCCTATCTGAGTTGCAACTTCCGGGCAGTGATGCTTGCGGCGAAGACCTTTTTCAAGTTTCCCCAAGCATCCTTCGGTGTCTTGGTGTCACGGATATGGCTGAGCTGCTGGTCACCGACACTGGACGTGAAGCAGTACATCACCCTACTTGCCGCCTGTTCCCACACTGGGAAGTCCTTGTGTGTCGTCTCTGGTGCTGAGTCGTTCACTCCGTCGACATAACTCCAGTAGCCATGCCCAAGTAGGTACTGGTGCATCTTGTATGACCAAGATGCGTAGTTGATTCTGTCAAGCTTCTCCACCGGGAGCGACGTAGCCATACCTCTATCCATTTCTGCTTTTATGTCTGTTTTCCGATCTGTCAGGGTTTCCTTCACAAGCGTAGATGTCTGCAGCAGAGGTTTTCAACCCACGCACTCTGATACCATGTAAAAGATTGCTTGCGGAAGCGTTAGAAAGAACAATACACAAAGAGAGAGAGAGAGAGTACGCGTGAGAGAGAGAGAGAGCAGGACACACTATTTTTCAAAGTTATATGAATACTCTATGCTCTCTATATCTACAACGCGCTCATCAGCGCTATTTATACAAGTCCACACGGGACTATTAGAAGTACGATGTACTTCAATGCTCACACGAGCATCTGACACTAACTACGAGACTATAACTGCCTAGTAGTCTAACCTATACTAGGCTTCCGGTTATGGATTAGATCTGGCATACCGGCTCCCCAGCTCACCGGTCCTTACTGCTTACCGGCTCGGTTGCTCACCGGCATACCGATTCATCTCGCTTACCGGCTCAGGCTTATTCAGCCGATCCGGCTCCGGTTGAGCTTGCCGCTCAACACCATTGCGTCTGTCTTGTACTGTGTTAGAAATCTAAAGCGCATCTCGATTCAGTCCCATATTCCTAACAAGTGGTATCAGAGCCGAGGTTCATACCCTCCACAAAATCGGAATATGGATGAATCACTAAGTGGGATGATTAAGTTGATTGGATCCAATTACTCCATATGGAAGTCCAAAATGAGGGACATATTGGTATGCAAGGACTTGTGGTTGCCCATACAACATGGTATGGAAAAACCCGAGAAAATAGAATCTTGCATCGAATTGGGATGCAATGCATCTAAAAACATTTGCATACATACGATGTTTTATAGACATGATTCTATAGGAGAACTTTGGTGATGAAACTAAAGCAGACGTATTATGGAAGAAAATAGAGAATAAGTTTGAAACCAAAAATGCCTTAAACAGAGTCCCCGTGTTTAGAAAACTTGTAAGACTTAGATATCAAGATGGAGCTAGTATGGCAGAGCATCTAACTACGTTACAAGGACTAATAAGTCAAATTTTCTCTTTAGATATACCTCTATCAAATGAGGTGTTGGCCTTGTTATTGTTGTGACACTTGGGAATTCAGCATAGCAAAAAGAGCTAACATTGGACATGCTTAAGTCGAGTCTTCTTAATGAAGCAGCACGACGAAAGGAGCGTGAGTCCAACTATGAGCATAAAGCCTTCATCTCAGAAAAAGCCTCAAATAGAGGAAGAAGCCATAAACAGGGCCCACAATATAATAGGAATAACTCGAAGGGGAGGTCTAAATCTAGAAATAGGAAAGACTCTAAGAAAGACTTCACATGTCAGGATTGTGGTGGTCCAAACCACTATGAAAGAGATTGTAGGAAGAAAAAGAGAGACCAAAAGATTGGAGCCACTGACAACAAGAAAAATGATCCTACAATAGCCACATGTGATGGTGATATTATCATTGTGTGTGATGATGCTTGTGTTGGTTTAGCATGCCAAGAAACCAATTGGATTATGGACTCGGGCGCCTCATATCACATTACCCCATATCGGGAGATGTTTGTGTCATATGCCGATGGTGACTTTGGTAGAGTCAAAATGGCTAACCACGGCATGACAAATGTTGTTGGCATAGGGAATGTAATTTTGGTCTCGGACAAGAGTTTTAAACTCGTATTGAGGGATGTTAGAGATGTACTGGATATTCGGCTGAATATCATTTTCGTTAGTAAGCTTGATGATGAGGGCTATACAAATTACTTCGGCGAAGGAAAATGGAAGCTCACCAAAGGCTCTCTAGTCGTAGCAAAATGTCTAAAACAGAATTCTCTCTATCTAATGCATGTTATGGTGTACAACGGAGAGGTAAATGTAGCCGACAAGGATGTCTCTATTGAGCTACAACACACGAGACTTGGGCACATGAGTCAAAAGGAACTCGATGTTCTAGTAAGGAAGAACATCTTGCCGGACATAAAAGGTATGCATTTGGAAACTTGTGTTGATTGCTTGGCCGTCAAACAACACATAGCTGTTTTTCAACATCTACCCCTCAAAAGAAAAATGCAGCCATTAGAATTGGTGCACACAGATTTGTGCTATATGAAAGATAGAACTCTTGGGGGAGTATTGATGACTTCTCAAGGAAGTTGTGGTGCTTTGCATTGAAGACTAAAGATCAAGTGTTTGAAATCTTTAGGAGCTTTCATGTAAGTGTGGAAAGAGAAACTGGAAGAAAGCTGAAATGTATTTGTGCCAATAACGACGGTGAATATCAAGGACGATTTGAGCAATATTGTCGTGAGCATGGTATCAGGCTTGAGAGAAGTGTTCCGAAAACACCTCAACACAATGGTGTGGCTGAGAGGACAAATAGGACAATTTGTGAGTGGATAAGATGTACATGCTATCCCATTCAAATTTGCATAAACCCTTTTGGGGTAAAGCAATGAGGACTACAATTGACCTCATAATCCTGTCTCCGTCAGTTTGGATGGCGATGTTCCCGAGAGGGTTTGGACAGGTAAAGATGTGTCATACAAACACTTGAGAGTGTTTGGCTGTAGGGCATATGTTCACATCCCAAAAGATGAAAGATCCAAGCTTGATGACAAATGCAAACCATGCATATTCTTGGGATACGGCCATGAGGAATTCAGCTATGGACTATATGACCGAACATAGAAAAAGGTCATTAGAAGCAGGGATGTGGTATTCTTTGAGGAAGAGTTTACAAGATCTGGAGTCGAATGAAATGTCGGATCTCACCCTTGATTTTTCGGTCACCAAACACTCAACTCCTACCCTAGACACACAAGGTCATGGGGGAGTGTTACCTGTATAAGTGTACGGGAGGGTTAAGGTGAAATGGATAAGGTGTGTAATGTGTAATGTGTGTGGAAGAGAGAGAGAGAGAGAGAGTGTGTGTGTGTGTGTGTGTGTGTGTGTACACATGCACATTTGGCTTTTTATATGCATGCGTACAAATGTGAGCGAGTGGTGTAAGTAGGTGTAACTACCCCCATTTGGCTTTTTGTACCGTCTTGATCAGATCTTGTACTATATAAACCCCAACCCATGGGGCATGAAAAGAAGGAGAAGAATAGTGAAGTTACCCCTCAACTTGTGTCTATCTCGATTTTCCTTCTCATTCTCTGTGTGTCTCTCTCCCTCTCTCTCCGCACATTCGAACCCCCCACCCCGGAAGAGGAAGAGTGTAGAAGGTCTATAAGACAAAGACGAACTTCTACTAGATACAACCCACATGAATATGTGATGCTTTCATATGGAGGAGAGTCAGAAAGCTTTGGAGAAGCTATGGAAAATGATCATGAGGAATGGCTTGAGTCCATGAATGATGAGATGAAGTCTTTGCAAGACAATCACACTTATGACTTGGTAAAGCTACCTAAGGGCAAGAGAGTGTTGAAAAACAAATGGGTTTACAAGCTCAAGATTGAGAAACATTGCCCACAACCAAGATACAAGGCAAGACTAGTTGTGAAGGGGTTCAACCAAAAAAAGGGAATTGATTTCGAGGATATTTTCTCACCAATGGTGAAGATGTCCTCAATTAGAGTTGTACTTGGGATCGCAGCTAGTCTCGATCTAGAAATCAAGCAAGTCGATGTAAAAAATACCTTCCTCCATGGTGATTTGGAAGCAGAGATTTACATGGATCAACCTGAAGGGTTTGGAGTCAAAGGTAAGGAAAATCTGGTACACGGATTAAAGAAGAGCTTGTATGGCCTAAAGAAACCTCTTATACTTTGGTACAAAACGTTTGACTCCTTTATGTTGAACCATGGGTATAATAAGACAAACACAAACCACTGCGTGTTTGTTAAGAAATTCTCAAATGGTGATTTTGTCATTCTACTCTTGTATGTTGACAATATGTTGATCGTTGGTCAAGACACCAACAAGATTGAGACGCTGAAAAAGGAACTTAGCAAATGTTTTGCCATGAAAGACGTGGGACCAACCAAGCAAATCCTTGGGATGAAGATAACCAAGGACAGAGCAAGCAAAAGATCGTGGTTGTCTCAAGAAAGTACATTGGGAAACTTCTTGAGAGATTTAACATGGCTAAGAGAAAGTCAATCAACACTCCACTCGTGGGCCAATTTAAACTCAGCTCAACTTAGTTTCCTACAAGTGAGGAAGAGCAAGAAAGAATGAAACAAATACCATATGCATCTGTCGTCGACAGTTTAATGTATGCCATGGTATGCATGAGATCGGGCATTGCTCATGCAATTGGTGTAGTGAGCCGTTTTCTCTCAAACCCTAGCAAAGATAATTGGGAAGCAATGAAATGGATCCTACAATATCTAAGGGGCATCTAGAGTCTATCTAAAATTTGGTGAAAACCAAACTGTGTTAGATGGGTATACAAATGTAGATATGGCTAGTGATATTGACTCCAGAAAATCTACATCAGGGTACCTAATGATCTTTGCAAGGGGAGCGGTCTCTTGGCATTCAAGACTGCAAAAATTTGTGGTATTATCCACAACAGAGGCCAAGTACATTGTTGCCACAGAAGCTAGTAACAAATTGTTATGGCTGAAGAAATTCCTACCAGAGTTGGGGCTGATGTAAAGAAATGTACATTCTATATTGTGATAACCAAAGTGTTATACATTTAAGCAAGAATTATTCCTTTCATTCTAAGTCAAAACACATTGATGTTAGATACCATTGGATTAGAGATGTGCTTGAAGAAAAGCAGATGCACATTGAGAAGATTCACACCAATGAGAATGGCTCTGACATGATGACAAAGTGTTTGTCAAGGGAGAAGCTTGAAGTTTGCAAACGAAAGGCAAACCTAGTTGCACCCCCCCTTGAGATGGAGGGGGAGAATTGTTGGGTCAATCCACTCAAGTGGAGCCCACGACATGGAGTCGGCTGACAGGCGACTACTAACTAAGTGTTGAATCGGCTGTGTGCCGATTTGGTTGAATGTTGAATCGGCTCAGGGCTAAAAGGGTAAAAAGTTATAATTATTTATAACTATATATATATATACATATGTATGTCTTTTTTATATGTTTGTGTGTGTGTGTGTGTGTGTGTGTGTGTGTGTGTGTGTGTGTGTGTGTGTGTGTGTGTGTGTGTGTGTGTGTGTGTGTGTGTGTGTGTGTGTGTGTGTGTGAATCCAAATACAGATATAGACGTTGGACTATAAAGCAAATAAAAAGGAGAACAACACACAAGGACACAAAACGAGTGAATAAGTGAGAGCATACACAGAGAGTGTGTGTTTCAGAGAGAGAGAGAAGAGAGAAGAAAAACAACAAACGAAGAGTGAGAGAAAGAGCACAAGTGTTCTGTTGAAGTAAAGACAGAGATTGATGAGGGGTTGTTCGTGTCGTCAGAGAACACACGACTGTACAACACCTCTCTTGTGCACTTGTATTAGTTTCCTTCATTTTTTTTTTCTGTTTCCATTTTCTATTCTTTCTATCCACCCAGTTGGGTGAAGATTGTAACTAAGGCTACTGCCTTGAGGCATATACATTCCTCTAGTCAAAACCTAGAGAGGTTGTATTCGTTTGTACTCAAAAAGATAGTGAATTTGTTTCGAACCCTAAAAGGGTTTCATTGTTTTTCCCTATTTGGGTTTTCCACATTAAAATTTGGTGTACTCTAATTTTTGTTTCCGTTGCATTTGTCTTATACCTTGTTGGAAGTCTAAAATGCATCCCGATTCAGTCCCATATTCCTAACAATATGGATGTCTACTCGGTGGGCATACCAAGTTATGATGAGATGATAGAGTATTGGGAGATTCCCACTAGTCATAATGTGGCCCTTCTCATGATTGTTGGGATCAAAGGATCACCCCCAACCCAAGTTCCCGTGAAGTCATGAAGCAATGCCATGTAGGTGGTATCAAGGTATTAATGATAACAAGGAACAAGCTCATGACCACAAAAGCAAATTTTATAGAGTGTTGGACCCTTCAAGATGGGAATATTGCTATCAAAGGAAGAGGATTTGTAACTAACCAAACAAGCAAAAAAAGCGGCATTTGTCAAGCATTTTCTATACATACTCTATTGATTACCCACTGATAATCTCACTTCTCTACATAATTACTTTTGCCATAGCAATATTTATACCCATATACATATATGACTATTTACAAATATAGCCTCGAGTCAGCTTCCGCCGATTCGGCTATCAGCCGAGTCGGTTATCAGTTGATTATTATAATTGATAATCAGTCGATTTTCAAAGCATTTAACATGTTATGTTGGCTTATTATAATTTTATCTATGAACCAAAGACAATCCATTGTGTATTAAATAAAGTAATGTCTTGTTTTAAAAACAACTATTCTCTTTTGAAACCCTTCAATGTCCCAACAGTCATAACTTAAATATTAAAAATCCATTATCCATTAAAGTATTGATGAGCCATGTCCCACTCCCAATTAACTTTAGCCTGAATTTTAATATTTACTAAAACATTGACTCTTATATTTTGATAGCTTTAGCATTGAAAAAGCTTGTAAACCCCAAAGATGGCATTGCCATCCTAACATCCAACACTCGATGCCACCATCGTATAGACCATGTAACGTATGTGACATTTGCACCACCAACCAAACTCTTTCTAGAATCTCATCATATCCAAGATATATATGCAGTCTAATTCACATGATTATGAATACCATGATATGCACGTAGTAAATAAAAAATGCATGTCGTACAATCATTAAGCATGTGACAACCAAGCCACGCTTCAGCATACGCTTCGAGACTTGGACTAACATATTTTCTTTGCCTAAAGAAAGATGAATTCATACACACATATGGTATATTTTTATGACCATCCTAATCTAGTAAGTTTGGTTTAGACTGAGCAATTCGTTCTCTCTCTAGCTATACTGTAGTCATAAGCCAGTCATTTATTAAGCCATTCACTCAAGTTAAAATATCATTGCACACACTTGATGTATGGACTTGAATTGAGAAGATAAGCACCCAATCCTAGATAAACCTTAGTGAGACTTGGATTTGGGACTAGTGTCGATGCGAGAATGCAAGAGACTGGATGGTAGATCAAATTCGAGCAAAACAAGTACATAGAGGAAGAAAGATCGGGTATGTGGGTGTGTGAAGAAGAAGTTCGCAGGTTCCAAGGTGTGACCAACAAAGAAGGCCACATGGATGTGTGTTATCGTGCATGCTTGGTCTGCCAAGGAGGTCTGGTACGATCATATGGGCAACGCATTGTTTGATCGGGGGAAGAAGAGAGAGAGAGAGAGAGAGAGAGAGAGGAATGGGAGTAGAAATGAAGAAAGAACCACATACACACAATAAGCATTTTACCATTTTGACTTGACCTCGAGATGTGAAATGTATGGACCAGGTCAGCCTAGTTGGATATCTTCTTCTTTCTTCGTTCTTCGTTCTTCGTTCTTCTTCTCCGATACATATATATGAATGTATAATGTAATGCATAAAATTCAAAAGAATGAATAGAATAGTCTGGTCTCCGTTAGTTGGGCTAAAATATATACATAGAAATATGGAAACCATACCTGCGTAAGGACTTTCGGTTGCCCTGTTTTAGACAGCCAGAGAGAGACTTATTTCATTCAAAGAGGGCTCGTCTTAATCTTGGATTTCCTCATCAGATCTGTTTATACCTGCAGGAAGCACTCTCCAACCATAATACATCTCTCACCCCCCCCTCTAAGTGTTTTCCCTGACTATGACATAAATTCTTGATCCGTCCATACATGGATCGCCATGGAAGAATCGCGATTCCCGCAGGAATAGCAATTGGTTCCATCTTTGTGCTACTCTTCATATTATTTTTCTGTCACTTGTTTCTGAGGTCAAAGAAGAGGAAAACGAGCGATGAAATAAAACGACCAAACTCTTTGGCCATTCAAGATCATGGTGAAAAAATAAGCGATGAAGTGGACAGGTCGGTTTCGTTGCCTATTCGAGTTAGAGGTGAAAATACAAGCAAAGATCTTTCTAATGCATTGCCTGGTTCCCATCATCATCGTCATCAATTTCGAGATTATACACTCACTTTTGGGGCCTTTTTAACTAATTGGAGAAGATCAATGCCCGAGTTATATCATGAACAATCCTTGTCATCATCATCATCCTCATCATCGCAAGATAGGATTACTCAATTCACTTACAAGTATGTCTTTGCACTCTTACTTCAATTTCATGATCATATCTTTAATGTCTTACATACTCTTAATTCAATGTCACAATCTTACATTACATTCATGTTCCTGTATTATCTAATGTCAATAACTTAACATTCAATGCCGTGCATCTACTTTAATGTCTTAACATTGAATGGCTTAGCACTTAGTGTCTTGACATCTCTATCTTGAGATCCCACGTCTAAACCTCCAATACATATCTCAACATTGGCTAATGACAAGGCATGGAATGCCTTAACATCCCGTGCCTTCTCATTCAATGTGTTGACATTCTTTCTCTTATATTGGTCTCTTTTTTCTGTCTAATCTGGGAGCTGAATGAATCAGAGAACTTGAGAAAGCAACAAAGAACTTCACCACGCTGATCGGAAAAGGTGCATTTGGATTTGTTTACAAAGCTGTGTTGCCGAAATCAGTGCTT
>NW_028230778.1:0-32933 GCF_043228905.1 Azolla caroliniana
ACCTATTAAACATCATCATCCTCGTAAATGAATGCATCCATTAAGCCAAAACAGCGGATACAAGATCCGCGCATTTTCTAGACGGTCGAGACGGATGCGCATTATGACTCCGTGAATGATCCTTGGTCGTCGTGTTCTTGATGTCGACGTACACTAGGGTCACGATTCTAAACCGATCCTACTAGGGGTCGAACCTAGAATCTTTGGTTTCGAAGACCAACGCCTTATCCATTAGGCCATAGGATCTTCGACCATTCATCGAAACGTGAAAGGAATGAAGATCTCGCACGTGATCGGATAGGATCTCTCATTTCTCATCATATTTCTTGATCATCGTATTTTTCATGGGATCTCTTGTCACTTACCTTACCATTCTATTACTCGCCACATTACGGAGATGCGCTTAAATGGGTTTATCGGATAAAGGTATGCGGTGTGACGCATGCAATGCAATCCATAGAAAAGCATGCATGAACCATACAAATGACCTTCGAGAAGAGTTTTCGTCTCAAACTGTCAATCTCCGATGTGTAGATACCGTTCTCGTCTCATGATACCGGCCGCTAGGTTCTTCCACTCGTACGTAAATTTGCATCGTTGAATCTCGAATACGCGCATTCTACTCTAACCAAATGAAGAGTATCGCGCATGCGACGTCTTAGCGGTGGCCTTCGTGTAGATTGTTTCTAAATTTCAAACGACGTCATCCTTGTTGAGGACCACGTCCAAATACACATCATACAACGACTGGGCGTCATCACATTCTTGCGTCTACTCGCTTGTATTCAAACCAGGCCAGACAGGAGCACGGCGAGCGTAAGCAAGAAAGGCATTGTTCATATGTTCCCTCGAGCGAATGCGCATCAGAAATATGTGAACGGCATCGTCGTGATCGATGATTACGTTCAAATACGCGATGTTATCCCTTCCCCAAGGGATCCACGCATGTATTGATTGCGCAACAGTCTCGTTGTATTCCGATTCTCGAGAAGCGGAACCTAATCCTAATCGATCCTACCAGGGATCGAACCTAGAATCTCTGGTTTCGTAGACCAGCGCCTTATCCATTGGGCCATAGGATCTTCGGTTTTCCATTGGAAAATGTACTTCCATTGAGGATCGCGATGGACATGCGATGCACTTTTGATGAGGAATTTGTGCCGGATAAACCGTTCCATTTCTTTTACCTATTAAACATCATCATCCTCGTAAATGAATGCATCCATTAAGCCAAAACAGCGGATACAAGATCCGCGCATTTTCTAGACGGTCGAGACGGATGCGCATTATGACTCCGTGAATGATCCTTGGTCGTCGTGTTCTTGATGTCGACGTACACTAGGGTCACGATTCTAAACCGATCCTACTAGGGGTCGAACCTAGAATCTTTGGTTTCGAAGACCAACGCCTTATCCATTAGGCCATAGGATCTTCGACCATTCATCGAAACGTGAAAGGAATGAAGATCTCGCACGTGATCGGATAGGATCTCTCATTTCTCATCATATTTCTTGATCATCGTATTTTTCATGGGATCTCTTGTCACTTACCTTACCATTCTATTACTCGCCACATTACGGAGATGCGCTTAAATGGGTTTATCGGATAAAGGTATGCGGTGTGACGCATGCAATGAGCAGTGGTATCAACGCAGAGGTACTCATACAAATGACCTTCGAGAAGAGTTTTCGTCTCAAACTGTCAATCTCCGATGTGTAGATACCGTTCTCGTCTCATGATACCGGCCGCTAGGTTCTTCCACTCGTACGTAAATTTGCATCGTTGAATCTCGAATACGCGCATTCTACTCTAACCAAATGAAGAGTATCGCGCATGCGACGTCTTAGCGGTGGCCTTCGTGTAGATTGTTTCTAAATTTCAAACGACGTCATCCTTGTTGAGGACCACGTCCAAATACACATCATACAACGACTGGGCGTCATCACATTCTTGCGTCTACTCGCTTGTATTCAAACCAGGCCAGACAGGAGCACGGCGAGCGTAAGCAAGAAAGGCATTGTTCATATGTTCCCTCGAGCGAATGCGCATCAGAAATATGTGAACGGCATCGTCGTGATCGATGATTACGTTCAAATACGCGATGTTATCCCTTCCCCAAGGGATCCACGCATGTATTGATTGCGCAACAGTCTCGTTGTATTCCGATTCTCGAGAAGCGGAACCTAATCCTAATCGATCCTACCAGGGATCGAACCTAGAATCTCTGGTTTCGTAGACCAGCGCCTTATCCATTGGGCCATAGGATCTTCGGTTTTCCATTGGAAAATGTACTTCCATTGAGGATCGCGATGGACATGCGATGCACTTTTGATGAGGAATTTGTGCCGGATAAACCGTTCCATTTCTTTTACCTATTAAACATCATCATCCTCGTAAATGAATGCATCCATTAAGCCAAAACAGCGGATACAAGATCCGCGCATTTTCTAGACGGTCGAGACGGATGCGCATTATGACTCCGTGAATGATCCTTGGTCGTCGTGTTCTTGATGTCGACGTACACTAGGGTCACGATTCTAAACCGATCCTACTAGGGGTCGAACCTAGAATCTTTGGTTTCGAAGACCAACGCCTTATCCATTAGGCCATAGGATCTTCGACCATTCATCGAAACGTGAAAGGAATGAAGATCTCGCACGTGATCGGATAGGATCTCTCATTTCTCATCATATTTCTTGATCATCGTATTTTTCATGGGATCTCTTGTCACTTACCTTACCATTCTATTACTCGCCACATTACGGAGATGCGCTTAAATGGGTTTATCGGATAAAGGTATGCGGTGTGACGCATGCAATGCAATCCATAGAAAAGCATGCATGAACCATACAAATGACCTTCGAGAAGAGTTTTCGTCTCAAACTGTCAATCTCCGATGTGTAGATACCGTTCTCGTCTCATGATACCGGCCGCTAGGTTCTTCCACTCGTACGTAAATTTGCATCGTTGAATCTCGAATACGCGCATTCTACTCTAACCAAATGAAGAGTATCGCGCATGCGACGTCTTAGCGGTGGCCTTCGTGTAGATTGTTTCTAAATTTCAAACGACGTCATCCTTGTTGAGGACCACGTCCAAATACACATCATACAACGACTGGGCGTCATCACATTCTTGCGTCTACTCGCTTGTATTCAAACCAGGCCAGACAGGAGCACGGCGAGCGTAAGCAAGAAAGGCATTGTTCATATGTTCCCTCGAGCGAATGCGCATCAGAAATATGTGAACGGCATCGTCGTGATCGATGATTACGTTCAAATACGCGATGTTATCCCTTCCCCAAGGGATCCACGCATGTATTGATTGCGCAACAGTCTCGTTGTATTCCGATTCTCGAGAAGCGGAACCTAATCCTAATCGATCCTACCAGGGATCGAACCTAGAATCTCTGGTTTCGTAGACCAGCGCCTTATCCATTGGGCCATAGGATCTTCGGTTTTCCATTGGAAAATGTACTTCCATTGAGGATCGCGATGGACATGCGATGCACTTTTGATGAGGAATTTGTGCCGGATAAACCGTTCCATTTCTTTTACCTATTAAACATCATCATCCTCGTAAATGAATGCATCCATTAAGCCAAAACAGCGGATACAAGATCCGCGCATTTTCTAGACGGTCGAGACGGATGCGCATTATGACTCCGTGAATGATCCTTGGTCGTCGTGTTCTTGATGTCGACGTACACTAGGGTCACGATTCTAAACCGATCCTACTAGGGGTCGAACCTAGAATCTTTGGTTTCGAAGACCAACGCCTTATCCATTAGGCCATAGGATCTTCGACCATTCATCGAAACGTGAAAGGAATGAAGATCTCGCACGTGATCGGATAGGATCTCTCATTTCTCATCATATTTCTTGATCATCGTATTTTTCATGGGATCTCTTGTCACTTACCTTACCATTCTATTACTCGCCACATTACGGAGATGCGCTTAAATGGGTTTATCGGATAAAGGTATGCGGTGTGACGCATGCAATGCAATCCATAGAAAAGCATGCATGAACCATACAAATGACCTTCGAGAAGAGTTTTCGTCTCAAACTGTCAATCTCCGATGTGTAGATACCGTTCTCGTCTCATGATACCGGCCGCTAGGTTCTTCCACTCGTACGTAAATTTGCATCGTTGAATCTCGAATACGCGCATTCTACTCTAACCAAATGAAGAGTATCGCGCATGCGACGTCTTAGCGGTGGCCTTCGTGTAGATTGTTTCTAAATTTCAAACGACGTCATCCTTGTTGAGGACCACGTCCAAATACACATCATACAACGACTGGGCGTCATCACATTCTTGCGTCTACTCGCTTGTATTCAAACCAGGCCAGACAGGAGCACGGCGAGCGTAAGCAAGAAAGGCATTGTTCATATGTTCCCTCGAGCGAATGCGCATCAGAAATATGTGAACGGCATCGTCGTGATCGATGATTACGTTCAAATACGCGATGTTATCCCTTCCCCAAGGGATCCACGCATGTATTGATTGCGCAACAGTCTCGTTGTATTCCGATTCTCGAGAAGCGGAACCTAATCCTAATCGATCCTACCAGGGATCGAACCTAGAATCTCTGGTTTCGTAGACCAGCGCCTTATCCATTGGGCCATAGGATCTTCGGTTTTCCATTGGAAAATGTACTTCCATTGAGGATCGCGATGGACATGCGATGCACTTTTGATGAGGAATTTGTGCCGGATAAACCGTTCCATTTCTTTTACCTATTAAACATCATCATCCTCGTAAATGAATGCATCCATTAAGCCAAAACAGCGGATACAAGATCCGCGCATTTTCTAGACGGTCGAGACGGATGCGCATTATGACTCCGTGAATGATCCTTGGTCGTCGTGTTCTTGATGTCGACGTACACTAGGGTCACGATTCTAAACCGATCCTACTAGGGGTCGAACCTAGAATCTTTGGTTTCGAAGACCAACGCCTTATCCATTAGGCCATAGGATCTTCGACCATTCATCGAAACGTGAAAGGAATGAAGATCTCGCACGTGATCGGATAGGATCTCTCATTTCTCATCATATTTCTTGATCATCGTATTTTTCATGGGATCTCTTGTCACTTACCTTACCATTCTATTACTCGCCACATTACGGAGATGCGCTTAAATGGGTTTATCGGATAAAGGTATGCGGTGTGACGCATGCAATGCAATCCATAGAAAAGCATGCATGAACCATACAAATGACCTTCGAGAAGAGTTTTCGTCTCAAACTGTCAATCTCCGATGTGTAGATACCGTTCTCGTCTCATGATACCGGCCGCTAGGTTCTTCCACTCGTACGTAAATTTGCATCGTTGAATCTCGAATACGCGCATTCTACTCTAACCAAATGAAGAGTATCGCGCATGCGACGTCTTAGCGGTGGCCTTCGTGTAGATTGTTTCTAAATTTCAAACGACGTCATCCTTGTTGAGGACCACGTCCAAATACACATCATACAACGACTGGGCGTCATCACATTCTTGCGTCTACTCGCTTGTATTCAAACCAGGCCAGACAGGAGCACGGCGAGCGTAAGCAAGAAAGGCATTGTTCATATGTTCCCTCGAGCGAATGCGCATCAGAAATATGTGAACGGCATCGTCGTGATCGATGATTACGTTCAAATACGCGATGTTATCCCTTCCCCAAGGGATCCACGCATGTATTGATTGCGCAACAGTCTCGTTGTATTCCGATTCTCGAGAAGCGGAACCTAATCCTAATCGATCCTACCAGGGATCGAACCTAGAATCTCTGGTTTCGTAGACCAGCGCCTTATCCATTGGGCCATAGGATCTTCGGTTTTCCATTGGAAAATGTACTTCCATTGAGGATCGCGATGGACATGCGATGCACTTTTGATGAGGAATTTGTGCCGGATAAACCGTTCCATTTCTTTTACCTATTAAACATCATCATCCTCGTAAATGAATGCATCCATTAAGCCAAAACAGCGGATACAAGATCCGCGCATTTTCTAGACGGTCGAGACGGATGCGCATTATGACTCCGTGAATGATCCTTGGTCGTCGTGTTCTTGATGTCGACGTACACTAGGGTCACGATTCTAAACCGATCCTACTAGGGGTCGAACCTAGAATCTTTGGTTTCGAAGACCAACGCCTTATCCATTAGGCCATAGGATCTTCGACCATTCATCGAAACGTGAAAGGAATGAAGATCTCGCACGTGATCGGATAGGATCTCTCATTTCTCATCATATTTCTTGATCATCGTATTTTTCATGGGATCTCTTGTCACTTACCTTACCATTCTATTACTCGCCACATTACGGAGATGCGCTTAAATGGGTTTATCGGATAAAGGTATGCGGTGTGACGCATGCAATGCAATCCATAGAAAAGCATGCATGAACCATACAAATGACCTTCGAGAAGAGTTTTCGTCTCAAACTGTCAATCTCCGATGTGTAGATACCGTTCTCGTCTCATGATACCGGCCGCTAGGTTCTTCCACTCGTACGTAAATTTGCATCGTTGAATCTCGAATACGCGCATTCTACTCTAACCAAATGAAGAGTATCGCGCATGCGACGTCTTAGCGGTGGCCTTCGTGTAGATTGTTTCTAAATTTCAAACGACGTCATCCTTGTTGAGGACCACGTCCAAATACACATCATACAACGACTGGGCGTCATCACATTCTTGCGTCTACTCGCTTGTATTCAAACCAGGCCAGACAGGAGCACGGCGAGCGTAAGCAAGAAAGGCATTGTTCATATGTTCCCTCGAGCGAATGCGCATCAGAAATATGTGAACGGCATCGTCGTGATCGATGATTACGTTCAAATACGCGATGTTATCCCTTCCCCAAGGGATCCACGCATGTATTGATTGCGCAACAGTCTCGTTGTATTCCGATTCTCGAGAAGCGGAACCTAATCCTAATCGATCCTACCAGGGATCGAACCTAGAATCTCTGGTTTCGTAGACCAGCGCCTTATCCATTGGGCCATAGGATCTTCGGTTTTCCATTGGAAAATGTACTTCCATTGAGGATCGCGATGGACATGCGATGCACTTTTGATGAGGAATTTGTGCCGGATAAACCGTTCCATTTCTTTTACCTATTAAACATCATCATCCTCGTAAATGAATGCATCCATTAAGCCAAAACAGCGGATACAAGATCCGCGCATTTTCTAGACGGTCGAGACGGATGCGCATTATGACTCCGTGAATGATCCTTGGTCGTCGTGTTCTTGATGTCGACGTACACTAGGGTCACGATTCTAAACCGATCCTACTAGGGGTCGAACCTAGAATCTTTGGTTTCGAAGACCAACGCCTTATCCATTAGGCCATAGGATCTTCGACCATTCATCGAAACGTGAAAGGAATGAAGATCTCGCACGTGATCGGATAGGATCTCTCATTTCTCATCATATTTCTTGATCATCGTATTTTTCATGGGATCTCTTGTCACTTACCTTACCATTCTATTACTCGCCACATTACGGAGATGCGCTTAAATGGGTTTATCGGATAAAGGTATGCGGTGTGACGCATGCAATGCAATCCATAGAAAAGCATGCATGAACCATACAAATGACCTTCGAGAAGAGTTTTCGTCTCAAACTGTCAATCTCCGATGTGTAGATACCGTTCTCGTCTCATGATACCGGCCGCTAGGTTCTTCCACTCGTACGTAAATTTGCATCGTTGAATCTCGAATACGCGCATTCTACTCTAACCAAATGAAGAGTATCGCGCATGCGACGTCTTAGCGGTGGCCTTCGTGTAGATTGTTTCTAAATTTCAAACGACGTCATCCTTGTTGAGGACCACGTCCAAATACACATCATACAACGACTGGGCGTCATCACATTCTTGCGTCTACTCGCTTGTATTCAAACCAGGCCAGACAGGAGCACGGCGAGCGTAAGCAAGAAAGGCATTGTTCATATGTTCCCTCGAGCGAATGCGCATCAGAAATATGTGAACGGCATCGTCGTGATCGATGATTACGTTCAAATACGCGATGTTATCCCTTCCCCAAGGGATCCACGCATGTATTGATTGCGCAACAGTCTCGTTGTATTCCGATTCTCGAGAAGCGGAACCTAATCCTAATCGATCCTACCAGGGATCGAACCTAGAATCTCTGGTTTCGTAGACCAGCGCCTTATCCATTGGGCCATAGGATCTTCGGTTTTCCATTGGAAAATGTACTTCCATTGAGGATCGCGATGGACATGCGATGCACTTTTGATGAGGAATTTGTGCCGGATAAACCGTTCCATTTCTTTTACCTATTAAACATCATCATCCTCGTAAATGAATGCATCCATTAAGCCAAAACAGCGGATACAAGATCCGCGCATTTTCTAGACGGTCGAGACGGATGCGCATTATGACTCCGTGAATGATCCTTGGTCGTCGTGTTCTTGATGTCGACGTACACTAGGGTCACGATTCTAAACCGATCCTACTAGGGGTCGAACCTAGAATCTTTGGTTTCGAAGACCAACGCCTTATCCATTAGGCCATAGGATCTTCGACCATTCATCGAAACGTGAAAGGAATGAAGATCTCGCACGTGATCGGATAGGATCTCTCATTTCTCATCATATTTCTTGATCATCGTATTTTTCATGGGATCTCTTGTCACTTACCTTACCATTCTATTACTCGCCACATTACGGAGATGCGCTTAAATGGGTTTATCGGATAAAGGTATGCGGTGTGACGCATGCAATGCAATCCATAGAAAAGCATGCATGAACCATACAAATGACCTTCGAGAAGAGTTTTCGTCTCAAACTGTCAATCTCCGATGTGTAGATACCGTTCTCGTCTCATGATACCGGCCGCTAGGTTCTTCCACTCGTACGTAAATTTGCATCGTTGAATCTCGAATACGCGCATTCTACTCTAACCAAATGAAGAGTATCGCGCATGCGACGTCTTAGCGGTGGCCTTCGTGTAGATTGTTTCTAAATTTCAAACGACGTCATCCTTGTTGAGGACCACGTCCAAATACACATCATACAACGACTGGGCGTCATCACATTCTTGCGTCTACTCGCTTGTATTCAAACCAGGCCAGACAGGAGCACGGCGAGCGTAAGCAAGAAAGGCATTGTTCATATGTTCCCTCGAGCGAATGCGCATCAGAAATATGTGAACGGCATCGTCGTGATCGATGATTACGTTCAAATACGCGATGTTATCCCTTCCCCAAGGGATCCACGCATGTATTGATTGCGCAACAGTCTCGTTGTATTCCGATTCTCGAGAAGCGGAACCTAATCCTAATCGATCCTACCAGGGATCGAACCTAGAATCTCTGGTTTCGTAGACCAGCGCCTTATCCATTGGGCCATAGGATCTTCGGTTTTCCATTGGAAAATGTACTTCCATTGAGGATCGCGATGGACATGCGATGCACTTTTGATGAGGAATTTGTGCCGGATAAACCGTTCCATTTCTTTTACCTATTAAACATCATCATCCTCGTAAATGAATGCATCCATTAAGCCAAAACAGCGGATACAAGATCCGCGCATTTTCTAGACGGTCGAGACGGATGCGCATTATGACTCCGTGAATGATCCTTGGTCGTCGTGTTCTTGATGTCGACGTACACTAGGGTCACGATTCTAAACCGATCCTACTAGGGGTCGAACCTAGAATCTTTGGTTTCGAAGACCAACGCCTTATCCATTAGGCCATAGGATCTTCGACCATTCATCGAAACGTGAAAGGAATGAAGATCTCGCACGTGATCGGATAGGATCTCTCATTTCTCATCATATTTCTTGATCATCGTATTTTTCATGGGATCTCTTGTCACTTACCTTACCATTCTATTACTCGCCACATTACGGAGATGCGCTTAAATGGGTTTATCGGATAAAGGTATGCGGTGTGACGCATGCAATGCAATCCATAGAAAAGCATGCATGAACCATACAAATGACCTTCGAGAAGAGTTTTCGTCTCAAACTGTCAATCTCCGATGTGTAGATACCGTTCTCGTCTCATGATACCGGCCGCTAGGTTCTTCCACTCGTACGTAAATTTGCATCGTTGAATCTCGAATACGCGCATTCTACTCTAACCAAATGAAGAGTATCGCGCATGCGACGTCTTAGCGGTGGCCTTCGTGTAGATTGTTTCTAAATTTCAAACGACGTCATCCTTGTTGAGGACCACGTCCAAATACACATCATACAACGACTGGGCGTCATCACATTCTTGCGTCTACTCGCTTGTATTCAAACCAGGCCAGACAGGAGCACGGCGAGCGTAAGCAAGAAAGGCATTGTTCATATGTTCCCTCGAGCGAATGCGCATCAGAAATATGTGAACGACATCGTCGTGATCGATGATTACGTTCAAATACGCGATGTTATCCCTTCCCCAAGGGATCCACGCATGTATTGATTGCGCAACAGTCTCGTTGTATTCCGATTCTCGAGAAGCGGAACCTAATCCTAATCGATCCTACCAGGGATCGAACCTAGAATCTCTGGTTTCGTAGACCAGCGCCTTATCCATTGGGCCATAGGATCTTCGGTTTTCCATTGGAAAATGTACTTCCATTGAGGATCGCGATGGACATGCGATGCACTTTTGATGAGGAATTTGTGCCGGATAAACCGTTCCATTTCTTTTACCTATTAAACATCATCATCCTCGTAAATGAATGCATCCATTAAGCCAAAACAGCGGATACAAGATCCGCGCATTTTCTAGACGGTCGAGACGGATGCGCATTATGACTCCGTGAATGATCCTTGGTCGTCGTGTTCTTGATGTCGACGTACACTAGGGTCACGATTCTAAACCGATCCTACTAGGGGTCGAACCTAGAATCTTTGGTTTCGAAGACCAACGCCTTATCCATTAGGCCATAGGATCTTCGACCATTCATCGAAACGTGAAAGGAATGAAGATCTCGCACGTGATCGGATAGGATCTCTCATTTCTCATCATATTTCTTGATCATCGTATTTTTCATGGGATCTCTTGTCACTTACCTTACCATTCTATTACTCGCCACATTACGGAGATGCGCTTAAATGGGTTTATCGGATAAAGGTATGCGGTGTGACGCATGCAATGCAATCCATAGAAAAGCATGCATGAACCATACAAATGACCTTCGAGAAGAGTTTTCGTCTCAAACTGTCAATCTCCGATGTGTAGATACTGTTCTCGTCTCATGATACCGGCCGCTAGGTTCTTCCACTCGTACGTAAATTTGCATCGTTGAATCTCGAATACGCGCATTCTACTCTAACCAAATGAAGAGTATCGCGCATGCGACGTCTTAGCGGTGGCCTTCGTGTAGATTGTTTCTAAATTTCAAACGACGTCATCCTTGTTGAGGACCACGTCCAAATACACATCATACAACGACTGGGCGTCATCACATTCTTGCGTCTACTCGCTTGTATTCAAACCAGGCCAGACAGGAGCACGGCGAGCGTAAGCAAGAAAGGCATTGTTCATATGTTCCCTCGAGCGAATGCGCATCAGAAATATGTGAACGGCATCGTCGTGATCGATGATTACGTTCAAATACGCGATGTTATCCCTTCCCCAAGGGATCCACGCATGTATTGATTGCGCAACAGTCTCGTTGTATTCCGATTCTCGAGAAGCGGAACCTAATCCTAATCGATCCTACCAGGGATCGAACCTAGAATCTCTGGTTTCGTAGACCAGCGCCTTATCCATTGGGCCATAGGATCTTCGGTTTTCCATTGGAAAATGTACTTCCATTGAGGATCGCGATGGACATGCGATGCACTTTTGATGAGGAATTTGTGCCGGATAAACCGTTCCATTTCTTTTACCTATTAAACATCATCATCCTCGTAAATGAATGCATCCATTAAGCCAAAACAGCGGATACAAGATCCGCGCATTTTCTAGACGGTCGAGACGGATGCGCATTATGACTCCGTGAATGATCCTTGGTCGTCGTGTTCTTGATGTCGACGTACACTAGGGTCACGATTCTAAACCGATCCTACTAGGGGTCGAACCTAGAATCTTTGGTTTCGAAGACCAACGCCTTATCCATTAGGCCATAGGATCTTCGACCATTCATCGAAACGTGAAAGGAATGAAGATCTCGCACGTGATCGGATAGGATCTCTCATTTCTCATCATATTTCTTGATCATCGTATTTTTCATGGGATCTCTTGTCACTTACCTTACCATTCTATTACTCGCCACATTACGGAGATGCGCTTAAATGGGTTTATCGGATAAAGGTATGCGGTGTGACGCATGCAATGCAATCCATAGAAAAGCATGCATGAACCATACAAATGACCTTCGAGAAGAGTTTTCGTCTCAAACTGTCAATCTCCGATGTGTAGATACCGTTCTCGTCTCATGATACCGGCCGCTAGGTTCTTCCACTCGTACGTAAATTTGCATCGTTGAATCTCGAATACGCGCATTCTACTCTAACCAAATGAAGAGTATCGCGCATGCGACGTCTTAGCGGTGGCCTTCGTGTAGATTGTTTCTAAATTTCAAACGACGTCATCCTTGTTGAGGACCACGTCCAAATACACATCATACAACGACTGGGCGTCATCACATTCTTGCGTCTACTCGCTTGTATTCAAACCAGGCCAGACAGGAGCACGGCGAGCGTAAGCAAGAAAGGCATTGTTCATATGTTCCCTCGAGCGAATGCGCATCAGAAATATGTGAACGGCATCGTCGTGATCGATGATTACGTTCAAATACGCGATGTTATCCCTTCCCCAAGGGATCCACGCATGTATTGATTGCGCAACAGTCTCGTTGTATTCCGATTCTCGAGAAGCGGAACCTAATCCTAATCGATCCTACCAGGGATCGAACCTAGAATCTCTGGTTTCGTAGACCAGCGCCTTATCCATTGGGCCATAGGATCTTCGGTTTTCCATTGGAAAATGTACTTCCATTGAGGATCGCGATGGACATGCGATGCACTTTTGATGAGGAATTTGTGCCGGATAAACCGTTCCATTTCTTTTACCTATTAAACATCATCATCCTCGTAAATGAATGCATCCATTAAGCCAAAACAGCGGATACAAGATCCGCGCATTTTCTAGACGGTCGAGACGGATGCGCATTATGACTCCGTGAATGATCCTTGGTCGTCGTGTTCTTGATGTCGACGTACACTAGGGTCACGATTCTAAACCGATCCTACTAGGGGTCGAACCTAGAATCTTTGGTTTCGAAGACCAACGCCTTATCCATTAGGCCATAGGATCTTCGACCATTCATCGAAACGTGAAAGGAATGAAGATCTCGCACGTGATCGGATAGGATCTCTCATTTCTCATCATATTTCTTGATCATCGTATTTTTCATGGGATCTCTTGTCACTTACCTTACCATTCTATTACTCGCCACATTACGGAGATGCGCTTAAATGGGTTTATCGGATAAAGGTATGCGGTGTGACGCATGCAATGCAATCCATAGAAAAGCATGCATGAACCATACAAATGACCTTCGAGAAGAGTTTTCGTCTCAAACTGTCAATCTCCGATGTGTAGATACCGTTCTCGTCTCATGATACCGGCCGCTAGGTTCTTCCACTCGTACGTAAATTTGCATCGTTGAATCTCGAATACGCGCATTCTACTCTAACCAAATGAAGAGTATCGCGCATGCGACGTCTTAGCGGTGGCCTTCGTGTAGATTGTTTCTAAATTTCAAACGACGTCATCCTTGTTGAGGACCACGTCCAAATACACATCATACAACGACTGGGCGTCATCACATTCTTGCGTCTACTCGCTTGTATTCAAACCAGGCCAGACAGGAGCACGGCGAGCGTAAGCAAGAAAGGCATTGTTCATATGTTCCCTCGAGCGAATGCGCATCAGAAATATGTGAACGGCATCGTCGTGATCGATGATTACGTTCAAATACGCGATGTTATCCCTTCCCCAAGGGATCCACGCATGTATTGATTGCGCAACAGTCTCGTTGTATTCCGATTCTCGAGAAGCGGAACCTAATCCTAATCGATCCTACCAGGGATCGAACCTAGAATCTCTGGTTTCGTAGACCAGCGCCTTATCCATTGGGCCATAGGATCTTCGGTTTTCCATTGGAAAATGTACTTCCATTGAGGATCGCGATGGACATGCGATGCACTTTTGATGAGGAATTTGTGCCGGATAAACCGTTCCATTTCTTTTACCTATTAAACATCATCATCCTCGTAAATGAATGCATCCATTAAGCCAAAACAGCGGATACAAGATCCGCGCATTTTCTAGACGGTCGAGACGGATGCGCATTATGACTCCGTGAATGATCCTTGGTCGTCGTGTTCTTGATGTCGACGTACACTAGGGTCACGATTCTAAACCGATCCTACTAGGGGTCGAACCTAGAATCTTTGGTTTCGAAGACCAACGCCTTATCCATTAGGCCATAGGATCTTCGACCATTCATCGAAACGTGAAAGGAATGAAGATCTCGCACGTGATCGGATAGGATCTCTCATTTCTCATCATATTTCTTGATCATCGTATTTTTCATGGGATCTCTTGTCACTTACCTTACCATTCTATTACTCGCCACATTACGGAGATGCGCTTAAATGGGTTTATCGGATAAAGGTATGCGGTGTGACGCATGCAATGCAATCCATAGAAAAGCATGCATGAACCATACAAATGACCTTCGAGAAGAGTTTTCGTCTCAAACTGTCAATCTCCGATGTGTAGATACCGTTCTCGTCTCATGATACCGGCCGCTAGGTTCTTCCACTCGTACGTAAATTTGCATCGTTGAATCTCGAATACGCGCATTCTACTCTAACCAAATGAAGAGTATCGCGCATGCGACGTCTTAGCGGTGGCCTTCGTGTAGATTGTTTCTAAATTTCAAACGACGTCATCCTTGTTGAGGACCACGTCCAAATACACATCATACAACGACTGGGCGTCATCACATTCTTGCGTCTACTCGCTTGTATTCAAACCAGGCCAGACAGGAGCACGGCGAGCGTAAGCAAGAAAGGCATTGTTCATATGTTCCCTCGAGCGAATGCGCATCAGAAATATGTGAACGGCATCGTCGTGATCGATGATTACGTTCAAATACGCGATGTTATCCCTTCCCCAAGGGATCCACGCATGTATTGATTGCGCAACAGTCTCGTTGTATTCCGATTCTCGAGAAGCGGAACCTAATCCTAATCGATCCTACCAGGGATCGAACCTAGAATCTCTGGTTTCGTAGACCAGCGCCTTATCCATTGGGCCATAGGATCTTCGGTTTTCCATTGGAAAATGTACTTCCATTGAGGATCGCGATGGACATGCGATGCACTTTTGATGAGGAATTTGTGCCGGATAAACCGTTCCATTTCTTTTACCTATTAAACATCATCATCCTCGTAAATGAATGCATCCATTAAGCCAAAACAGCGGATACAAGATCCGCGCATTTTCTAGACGGTCGAGACGGATGCGCATTATGACTCCGTGAATGATCCTTGGTCGTCGTGTTCTTGATGTCGACGTACACTAGGGTCACGATTCTAAACCGATCCTACTAGGGGTCGAACCTAGAATCTTTGGTTTCGAAGACCAACGCCTTATCCATTAGGCCATAGGATCTTCGACCATTCATCGAAACGTGAAAGGAATGAAGATCTCGCACGTGATCGGATAGGATCTCTCATTTCTCATCATATTTCTTGATCATCGTATTTTTCATGGGATCTCTTGTCACTTACCTTACCATTCTATTACTCGCCACATTACGGAGATGCGCTTAAATGGGTTTATCGGATAAAGGTATGCGGTGTGACGCATGCAATGCAATCCATAGAAAAGCATGCATGAACCATACAAATGACCTTCGAGAAGAGTTTTCGTCTCAAACTGTCAATCTCCGATGTGTAGATACCGTTCTCGTCTCATGATACCGGCCGCTAGGTTCTTCCACTCGTACGTAAATTTGCATCGTTGAATCTCGAATACGCGCATTCTACTCTAACCAAATGAAGAGTATCGCGCATGCGACGTCTTAGCGGTGGCCTTCGTGTAGATTGTTTCTAAATTTCAAACGACGTCATCCTTGTTGAGGACCACGTCCAAATACACATCATACAACGACTGGGCGTCATCACATTCTTGCGTCTACTCGCTTGTATTCAAACCAGGCCAGACAGGAGCACGGCGAGCGTAAGCAAGAAAGGCATTGTTCATATGTTCCCTCGAGCGAATGCGCATCAGAAATATGTGAACGACATCGTCGTGATCGATGATTACGTTCAAATACGCGATGTTATCCCTTCCCCAAGGGATCCACGCATGTATTGATTGCGCAACAGTCTCGTTGTATTCCGATTCTCGAGAAGCGGAACCTAATCCTAATCGATCCTACCAGGGATCGAACCTAGAATCTCTGGTTTCGTAGACCAGCGCCTTATCCATTGGGCCATAGGATCTTCGGTTTTCCATTGGAAAATGTACTTCCATTGAGGATCGCGATGGACATGCGATGCACTTTTGATGAGGAATTTGTGCCGGATAAACCGTTCCATTTCTTTTACCTATTAAACATCATCATCCTCGTAAATGAATGCATCCATTAAGCCAAAACAGCGGATACAAGATCCGCGCATTTTCTAGACGGTCGAGACGGATGCGCATTATGACTCCGTGAATGATCCTTGGTCGTCGTGTTCTTGATGTCGACGTACACTAGGGTCACGATTCTAAACCGATCCTACTAGGGGTCGAACCTAGAATCTTTGGTTTCGAAGACCAACGCCTTATCCATTAGGCCATAGGATCTTCGACCATTCATCGAAACGTGAAAGGAATGAAGATCTCGCACGTGATCGGATAGGATCTCTCATTTCTCATCATATTTCTTGATCATCGTATTTTTCATGGGATCTCTTGTCACTTACCTTACCATTCTATTACTCGCCACATTACGGAGATGCGCTTAAATGGGTTTATCGGATAAAGGTATGCGGTGTGACGCATGCAATGCAATCCATAGAAAAGCATGCATGAACCATACAAATGACCTTCGAGAAGAGTTTTCGTCTCAAACTGTCAATCTCCGATGTGTAGATACCGTTCTCGTCTCATGATACCGGCCGCTAGGTTCTTCCACTCGTACGTAAATTTGCATCGTTGAATCTCGAATACGCGCATTCTACTCTAACCAAATGAAGAGTATCGCGCATGCGACGTCTTAGCGGTGGCCTTCGTGTAGATTGTTTCTAAATTTCAAACGACGTCATCCTTGTTGAGGACCACGTCCAAATACACATCATACAACGACTGGGCGTCATCACATTCTTGCGTCTACTCGCTTGTATTCAAACCAGGCCAGACAGGAGCACGGCGAGCGTAAGCAAGAAAGGCATTGTTCATATGTTCCCTCGAGCGAATGCGCATCAGAAATATGTGAACGGCATCGTCGTGATCGATGATTACGTTCAAATACGCGATGTTATCCCTTCCCCAAGGGATCCACGCATGTATTGATTGCGCAACAGTCTCGTTGTATTCCGATTCTCGAGAAGCGGAACCTCATCCTCATCGATCCTACCAGGGATCGAACCTAGAATCTCTGGTTTCGTAGACCAGCGCCTTATCCATTGGGCCATAGGATCTTCGGTTTTCCATTGGAAAATGTACTTCCATTGAGGATCGCGATGGACATGCGATGCACTTTTGATGAGGAATTTGTGCCGGATAAACCGTTCCATTTCTTTTACCTATTAAACATCATCATCCTCGTAAATGAATGCATCCATTAAGCCAAAACAGCGGATACAAGATCCGCGCATTTTCTAGACGGTCGAGACGGATGCGCATTATGACTCCGTGAATGATCCTTGGTCGTCGTGTTCTTGATGTCGACGTACACTAGGGTCACGATTCTAAACCGATCCTACTAGGGGTCGAACCTAGAATCTTTGGTTTCGAAGACCAACGCCTTATCCATTAGGCCATAGGATCTTCGACCATTCATCGAAACGTGAAAGGAATGAAGATCTCGCACGTGATCGGATAGGATCTCTCATTTCTCATCATATTTCTTGATCATCGTATTTTTCATGGGATCTCTTGTCACTTACCTTACCATTCTATTACTCGCCACATTACGGAGATGCGCTTAAATGGGTTTATCGGATAAAGGTATGCGGTGTGACGCATGCAATGCAATCCATAGAAAAGCATGCATGAACCATACAAATGACCTTCGAGAAGAGTTTTCGTCTCAAACTGTCAATCTCCGATGTGTAGATACCGTTCTCGTCTCATGATACCGGCCGCTAGGTTCTTCCACTCGTACGTAAATTTGCATCGTTGAATCTCGAATACGCGCATTCTACTCTAACCAAATGAAGAGTATCGCGCATGCGACGTCTTAGCGGTGGCCTTCGTGTAGATTGTTTCTAAATTTCAAACGACGTCATCCTTGTTGAGGACCACGTCCAAATACACATCATACAACGACTGGGCGTCATCACATTCTTGCGTCTACTCGCTTGTATTCAAACCAGGCCAGACAGGAGCACGGCGAGCGTAAGCAAGAAAGGCATTGTTCATATGTTCCCTCGAGCGAATGCGCATCAGAAATATGTGAACGGCATCGTCGTGATCGATGATTACGTTCAAATACGCGATGTTATCCCTTCCCCAAGGGATCCACGCATGTATTGATTGCGCAACAGTCTCGTTGTATTCCGATTCTCGAGAAGCGGAACCTCATCCTCATCGATCCTACCAGGGATCGAACCTAGAATCTCTGGTTTCGTAGACCAGCGCCTTATCCATTGGGCCATAGGATCTTCGGTTTTCCATTGGAAAATGTACTTCCATTGAGGATCGCGATGGACATGCGATGCACTTTTGATGAGGAATTTGCGCCGGATAAACCGTTCCATTTCTTTTACCTATTAAACATCATCATCCTCGTAAATGAATGCATCCATTAAGCCAAAACAGCGGATACAAGATCCGCGCATTTTCTAGACGGTCGAGACGGATGCGCATTATGACTCCGTGAATGATCCTTGGTCGTCGTGTTCTTGATGTCGACGTACACTAGGGTCACGATTCTAAACCGATCCTACTAGGGGTCGAACCTAGAATCTTTGGTTTCGAAGACCGACGCCTTATCCATTAGGCCATAGGATCTTCGACCATTCATCGAAACGTGAAAGGAATGAAGATCTCGCACGTGATCGGATAGGATCTCTCATTTCTCATCATATTTCTTGATCATCGTATTTTTCATGGGATCTCTTGTCACTTACCTTACCATTCTATTACTCGCCACATTACGGAGATGCGCTTAAATGGGTTTATCGGATAAAGGTATGCGGTGTGACGCATGCAATGCAATCCATAGAAAAGCATGCATGAACCATACAAATGACCTTCGAGAAGAGTTTTCGTCTCAAACTGTCAATCTCCGATGTGTAGATACCGTTCCCGTCTCATGATACCGGCCGCTAGGTTCTTCCACTCGTACGTAAATTTGCATCGTTGAATCTCGAATACGCGCATTCTACTCTAACCAAATGAAGAGTATCGCGCATGCGACGTCTTAGCGGTGGCCTTCGTGTAGATTGTTTCTAAATTTCAAACGACGTCATCCTTGTTGAGGACCACGTCCAAATACACATCATACAACGACTGGGCGTCATCACATTCTTGCGTCTACTCGCTTGTATTCAAACCAGGCCAGACAGGAGCACGGCGAGCGTAAGCAAGAAAGGCATTGTTCATATGTTCCCTCGAGCGAATGCGCATCAGAAATATGTGAACGGCATCGTCGTGATCGATGATTACGTTCAAATACGCGATGTTATCCCTTCCCCAAGGGATCCACGCATGTATTGATTGCGCAACAGTCTCGTTGTATTCCGATTCTCGAGAAGCGGAACCTGATCCTAATCGATCCTACCAGGGATCGAACCTAGAATCTCTGGTTTCGTAGACCAGCGCCTTATCCATTGGGCCATAGGATCTTCGGTTTTCCATTGGAAAATGTACTTCCATTGAGGATCGCGATGGACATGCGATGCACTTTTGATGAGGAATTTGCGCCGGATAAACCGTTCCATTTCTCTTACCTATTAAACATCATCATCCTCGTAAATGAATGCATCCATTAAGCCAAAACAGCGGATACAAGATCCGCGCATTTTCTAGACGGTCGAGACGGATGCGCATTATGACTCCGTGAATGATCCTTGGTCGTCGTGTTCTTGATGTCGACGTACACTAGGGTCACGATTCTAAACCGATCCTACTAGGGGTCGAACCTAGAATCTTTGGTTTCGAAGACCAACGCCTTATCCATTAGGCCATAGGATCTTCGACCATTCATCGAAACGTGAAAGGAATGAAGATCTCGCACGTGATCGGATAGGATCTCTCATTTCTCATCATATTTCTTGATCATCGTATTTTTCATGGGATCTCTTGTCACTTACCTTACCATTCTATTACTCGCCACATTACGGAGATGCGCTTAAATGGGTTTATCGGATAAAGGTATGCGGTGTGACGCATGCAATGCAATCCATAGAAAAGCATGCATGAACCATACAAATGACCTTCGAGAAGAGTTTTCGTCTCAAACTGTCAATCTCCGATGTGTAGATACCGTTCTCGTCTCATGATACCGGCCGCTAGGTTCTTCCACTCGTACGTAAATTTGCATCGTTGAATCTCGAATACGCGCATTCTACTCTAACCAAATGAAGAGTATCGCGCATGCGACGTCTTAGCGGTGGCCTTCGTGTAGATTGTTTCTAAATTTCAAACGACGTCATCCTTGTTGAGGACCACGTCCAAATACACATCATACAACGACTGGGCGTCATCACATTCTTGCGTCTACTCGCTTGTATTCAAACCAGGCCAGACAGGAGCACGGCGAGCGTAAGCAAGAAAGGCATTGTTCATATGTTCCCTCGAGCGAATGCGCATCAGAAATATGTGAACGGCATCGTCGTGATCGATGATTACGTTCAAATACGCGATGTTATCCCTTCCCCAAGGGATCCACGCATGTATTGATTGCGCAACAGTCTCGTTGTATTCCGATTCTCGAGAAGCGGAACCTAATCCTAATCGATCCTACCAGGGATCGAACCTAGAATCTCTGGTTTCGTAGACCAGCGCCTTATCCATTGGGCCATAGGATCTTCGGTTTTCCATTGGAAAATGTACTTCCATTGAGGATCGCGATGGACATGCGATGCACTTTTGATGAGGAATTTGTGCCGGATAAACCGTTCCATTTCTTTTACCTATTAAACATCATCATCCTCGTAAATGAATGCATCCATTAAGCCAAAACAGCGGATACAAGATCCGCGCATTTTCTAGACGGTCGAGACGGATGCGCATTATGACTCCGTGAATGATCCTTGGTCGTCGTGTTCTTGATGTCGACGTACACTAGGGTCACGATTCTAAACCGATCCTACTAGGGGTCGAACCTAGAATCTTTGGTTTCGAAGACCAACGCCTTATCCATTAGGCCATAGGATCTTCGACCATTCATCGAAACGTGAAAGGAATGAAGATCTCGCACGTGATCGGATAGGATCTCTCATTTCTCATCATATTTCTTGATCATCGTATTTTTCATGGGATCTCTTGTCACTTACCTTACCATTCTATTACTCGCCACATTACGGAGATGCGCTTAAATGGGTTTATCGGATAAAGGTATGCGGTGTGACGCATGCAATGCAATCCATAGAAAAGCATGCATGAACCATACAAATGACCTTCGAGAAGAGTTTTCGTCTCAAACTGTCAATCTCCGATGTGTAGATACCGTTCTCGTCTCATGATACCGGCCGCTAGGTTCTTCCACTCGTACGTAAATTTGCATCGTTGAATCTCGAATACGCGCATTCTACTCTAACCAAATGAAGAGTATCGCGCATGCGACGTCTTAGCGGTGGCCTTCGTGTAGATTGTTTCTAAATTTCAAACGACGTCATCCTTGTTGAGGACCACGTCCAAATACACATCATACAACGACTGGGCGTCATCACATTCTTGCGTCTACTCGCTTGTATTCAAACCAGGCCAGACAGGAGCACGGCGAGCGTAAGCAAGAAAGGCATTGTTCATATGTTCCCTCGAGCGAATGCGCATCAGAAATATGTGAACGGCATCGTCGTGATCGATGATTACGTTCAAATACGCGATGTTATCCCTTCCCCAAGGGATCCACGCATGTATTGATTGCGCAACAGTCTCGTTGTATTCCGATTCTCGAGAAGCGGAACCTAATCCTAATCGATCCTACCAGGGATCGAACCTAGAATCTCTGGTTTCGTAGACCAGCGCCTTATCCATTGGGCCATAGGATCTTCGGTTTTCCATTGGAAAATGTACTTCCATTGAGGATCGCGATGGACATGCGATGCACTTTTGATGAGGAATTTGTGCCGGATAAACCGTTCCATTTCTTTTACCTATTAAACATCATCATCCTCGTAAATGAATGCATCCATTAAGCCAAAACAGCGGATACAAGATCCGCGCATTTTCTAGACGGTCGAGACGGATGCGCATTATGACTCCGTGAATGATCCTTGGTCGTCGTGTTCTTGATGTCGACGTACACTAGGGTCACGATTCTAAACCGATCCTACTAGGGGTCGAACCTAGAATCTTTGGTTTCGAAGACCAACGCCTTATCCATTAGGCCATAGGATCTTCGACCATTCATCGAAACGTGAAAGGAATGAAGATCTCGCACGTGATCGGATAGGATCTCTCATTTCTCATCATATTTCTTGATCATCGTATTTTTCATGGGATCTCTTGTCACTTACCTTACCATTCTATTACTCGCCACATTACGGAGATGCGCTTAAATGGGTTTATCGGATAAAGGTATGCGGTGTGACGCATGCAATGCAATCCATAGAAAAGCATGCATGAACCATACAAATGACCTTCGAGAAGAGTTTTCGTCTCAAACTGTCAATCTCCGATGTGTAGATACCGTTCTCGTCTCATGATACCGGCCGCTAGGTTCTTCCACTCGTACGTAAATTTGCATCGTTGAATCTCGAATACGCGCATTCTACTCTAACCAAATGAAGAGTATCGCGCATGCGACGTCTTAGCGGTGGCCTTCGTGTAGATTGTTTCTAAATTTCAAACGACGTCATCCTTGTTGAGGACCACGTCCAAATACACATCATACAACGACTGGGCGTCATCACATTCTTGCGTCTACTCGCTTGTATTCAAACCAGGCCAGACAGGAGCACGGCGAGCGTAAGCAAGAAAGGCATTGTTCATATGTTCCCTCGAGCGAATGCGCATCAGAAATATGTGAACGGCATCGTCGTGATCGATGATTACGTTCAAATACGCGATGTTATCCCTTCCCCAAGGGATCCACGCATGTATTGATTGCGCAACAGTCTCGTTGTATTCCGATTCTCGAGAAGCGGAACCTAATCCTAATCGATCCTACCAGGGATCGAACCTAGAATCTCTGGTTTCGTAGACCAGCGCCTTATCCATTGGGCCATAGGATCTTCGGTTTTCCATTGGAAAATGTACTTCCATTGAGGATCGCGATGGACATGCGATGCACTTTTGATGAGGAATTTGTGCCGGATAAACCGTTCCATTTCTTTTACCTATTAAACATCATCATCCTCGTAAATGAATGCATCCATTAAGCCAAAACAGCGGATACAAGATCCGCGCATTTTCTAGACGGTCGAGACGGATGCGCATTATGACTCCGTGAATGATCCTTGGTCGTCGTGTTCTTGATGTCGACGTACACTAGGGTCACGATTCTAAACCGATCCTACTAGGGGTCGAACCTAGAATCTTTGGTTTCGAAGACCAACGCCTTATCCATTAGGCCATAGGATCTTCGACCATTCATCGAAACGTGAAAGGAATGAAGATCTCGCACGTGATCGGATAGGATCTCTCATTTCTCATCATATTTCTTGATCATCGTATTTTTCATGGGATCTCTTGTCACTTACCTTACCATTCTATTACTCGCCACATTACGGAGATGCGCTTAAATGGGTTTATCGGATAAAGGTATGCGGTGTGACGCATGCAATGCAATCCATAGAAAAGCATGCATGAACCATACAAATGACCTTCGAGAAGAGTTTTCGTCTCAAACTGTCAATCTCCGATGTGTAGATACCGTTCTCGTCTCATGATACCGGCCGCTAGGTTCTTCCACTCGTACGTAAATTTGCATCGTTGAATCTCGAATACGCGCATTCTACTCTAACCAAATGAAGAGTATCGCGCATGCGACGTCTTAGCGGTGGCCTTCGTGTAGATTGTTTCTAAATTTCAAACGACGTCATCCTTGTTGAGGACCACGTCCAAATACACATCATACAACGACTGGGCGTCATCACATTCTTGCGTCTACTCGCTTGTATTCAAACCAGGCCAGACAGGAGCACGGCGAGCGTAAGCAAGAAAGGCATTGTTCATATGTTCCCTCGAGCGAATGCGCATCAGAAATATGTGAACGGCATCGTCGTGATCGATGATTACGTTCAAATACGCGATGTTATCCCTTCCCCAAGGGATCCACGCATGTATTGATTGCGCAACAGTCTCGTTGTATTCCGATTCTCGAGAAGCGGAACCTAATCCTAATCGATCCTACCAGGGATCGAACCTAGAATCTCTGGTTTCGTAGACCAGCGCCTTATCCATTGGGCCATAGGATCTTCGGTTTTCCATTGGAAAATGTACTTCCATTGAGGATCGCGATGGACATGCGATGCACTTTTGATGAGGAATTTGTGCCGGATAAACCGTTCCATTTCTTTTACCTATTAAACATCATCATCCTCGTAAATGAATGCATCCATTAAGCCAAAACAGCGGATACAAGATCCGCGCATTTTCTAGACGGTCGAGACGGATGCGCATTATGACTCCGTGAATGATCCTTGGTCGTCGTGTTCTTGATGTCGACGTACACTAGGGTCACGATTCTAAACCGATCCTACTAGGGGTCGAACCTAGAATCTTTGGTTTCGAAGACCAACGCCTTATCCATTAGGCCATAGGATCTTCGACCATTCATCGAAACGTGAAAGGAATGAAGATCTCGCACGTGATCGGATAGGATCTCTCATTTCTCATCATATTTCTTGATCATCGTATTTTTCATGGGATCTCTTGTCACTTACCTTACCATTCTATTACTCGCCACATTACGGAGATGCGCTTAAATGGGTTTATCGGATAAAGGTATGCGGTGTGACGCATGCAATGCAATCCATAGAAAAGCATGCATGAACCATACAAATGACCTTCGAGAAGAGTTTTCGTCTCAAACTGTCAATCTCCGATGTGTAGATACCGTTCTCGTCTCATGATACCGGCCGCTAGGTTCTTCCACTCGTACGTAAATTTGCATCGTTGAATCTCGAATACGCGCATTCTACTCTAACCAAATGAAGAGTATCGCGCATGCGACGTCTTAGCGGTGGCCTTCGTGTAGATTGTTTCTAAATTTCAAACGACGTCATCCTTGTTGAGGACCACGTCCAAATACACATCATACAACGACTGGGCGTCATCACATTCTTGCGTCTACTCGCTTGTATTCAAACCAGGCCAGACAGGAGCACGGCGAGCGTAAGCAAGAAAGGCATTGTTCATATGTTCCCTCGAGCGAATGCGCATCAGAAATATGTGAACGGCATCGTCGTGATCGATGATTACGTTCAAATACGCGATGTTATCCCTTCCCCAAGGGATCCACGCATGTATTGATTGCGCAACAGTCTCGTTGTATTCCGATTCTCGAGAAGCGGAACCTAATCCTAATCGATCCTACCAGGGATCGAACCTAGAATCTCTGGTTTCGTAGACCAGCGCCTTATCCATTGGGCCATAGGATCTTCGGTTTTCCATTGGAAAATGTACTTCCATTGAGGATCGCGATGGACATGCGATGCACTTTTGATGAGGAATTTGTGCCGGATAAACCGTTCCATTTCTTTTACCTATTAAACATCATCATCCTCGTAAATGAATGCATCCATTAAGCCAAAACAGCGGATACAAGATCCGCGCATTTTCTAGACGGTCGAGACGGATGCGCATTATGACTCCGTGAATGATCCTTGGTCGTCGTGTTCTTGATGTCGACGTACACTAGGGTCACGATTCTAAACCGATCCTACTAGGGGTCGAACCTAGAATCTTTGGTTTCGAAGACCAACGCCTTATCCATTAGGCCATAGGATCTTCGACCATTCATCGAAACGTGAAAGGAATGAAGATCTCGCACGTGATCGGATAGGATCTCTCATTTCTCATCATATTTCTTGATCATCGTATTTTTCATGGGATCTCTTGTCACTTACCTTACCATTCTATTACTCGCCACATTACGGAGATGCGCTTAAATGGGTTTATCGGATAAAGGTATGCGGTGTGACGCATGCAATGCAATCCATAGAAAAGCATGCATGAACCATACAAATGACCTTCGAGAAGAGTTTTCGTCTCAAACTGTCAATCTCCGATGTGTAGATACCGTTCTCGTCTCATGATACCGGCCGCTAGGTTCTTCCACTCGTACGTAAATTTGCATCGTTGAATCTCGAATACGCGCATTCTACTCTAACCAAATGAAGAGTATCGCGCATGCGACGTCTTAGCGGTGGCCTTCGTGTAGATTGTTTCTAAATTTCAAACGACGTCATCCTTGTTGAGGACCACGTCCAAATACACATCATACAACGACTGGGCGTCATCACATTCTTGCGTCTACTCGCTTGTATTCAAACCAGGCCAGACAGGAGCACGGCGAGCGTAAGCAAGAAAGGCATTGTTCATATGTTCCCTCGAGCGAATGCGCATCAGAAATATGTGAACGGCATCGTCGTGATCGATGATTACGTTCAAATACGCGATGTTATCCCTTCCCCAAGGGATCCACGCATGTATTGATTGCGCAACAGTCTCGTTGTATTCCGATTCTCGAGAAGCGGAACCTAATCCTAATCGATCCTACCAGGGATCGAACCTAGAATCTCTGGTTTCGTAGACCAGCGCCTTATCCATTGGGCCATAGGATCTTCGGTTTTCCATTGGAAAATGTACTTCCATTGAGGATCGCGATGGACATGCGATGCACTTTTGATGAGGAATTTGTGCCGGATAAACCGTTCCATTTCTTTTACCTATTAAACATCATCATCCTCGTAAATGAATGCATCCATTAAGCCAAAACAGCGGATACAAGATCCGCGCATTTTCTAGACGGTCGAGACGGATGCGCATTATGACTCCGTGAATGATCCTTGGTCGTCGTGTTCTTGATGTCGACGTACACTAGGGTCACGATTCTAAACCGATCCTACTAGGGGTCGAACCTAGAATCTTTGGTTTCGAAGACCAACGCCTTATCCATTAGGCCATAGGATCTTCGACCATTCATCGAAACGTGAAAGGAATGAAGATCTCGCACGTGATCGGATAGGATCTCTCATTTCTCATCATATTTCTTGATCATCGTATTTTTCATGGGATCTCTTGTCACTTACCTTACCATTCTATTACTCGCCACATTACGGAGATGCGCTTAAATGGGTTTATCGGATAAAGGTATGCGGTGTGACGCATGCAATGCAATCCATAGAAAAGCATGCATGAACCATACAAATGACCTTCGAGAAGAGTTTTCGTCTCAAACTGTCAATCTCCGATGTGTAGATACCGTTCTCGTCTCATGATACCGGCCGCTAGGTTCTTCCACTCGTACGTAAATTTGCATCGTTGAATCTCGAATACGCGCATTCTACTCTAACCAAATGAAGAGTATCGCGCATGCGACGTCTTAGCGGTGGCCTTCGTGTAGATTGTTTCTAAATTTCAAACGACGTCATCCTTGTTGAGGACCACGTCCAAATACACATCATACAACGACTGGGCGTCATCACATTCTTGCGTCTACTCGCTTGTATTCAAACCAGGCCAGACAGGAGCACGGCGAGCGTAAGCAAGAAAGGCATTGTTCATATGTTCCCTCGAGCGAATGCGCATCAGAAATATGTGAACGGCATCGTCGTGATCGATGATTACGTTCAAATACGCGATGTTATCCCTTCCCCAAGGGATCCACGCATGTATTGATTGCGCAACAGTCTCGTTGTATTCCGATTCTCGAGAAGCGGAACCTAATCCTAATCGATCCTACCAGGGATCGAACCTAGAATCTCTGGTTTCGTAGACCAGCGCCTTATCCATTGGGCCATAGGATCTTCGGTTTTCCATTGGAAAATGTACTTCCATTGAGGATCGCGATGGACATGCGATGCACTTTTGATGAGGAATTTGTGCCGGATAAACCGTTCCATTTCTTTTACCTATTAAACATCATCATCCTCGTAAATGAATGCATCCATTAAGCCAAAACAGCGGATACAAGATCCGCGCATTTTCTAGACGGTCGAGACGGATGCGCATTATGACTCCGTGAATGATCCTTGGTCGTCGTGTTCTTGATGTCGACGTACACTAGGGTCACGATTCTAAACCGATCCTACTAGGGGTCGAACCTAGAATCTTTGGTTTCGAAGACCAACGCCTTATCCATTAGGCCATAGGATCTTCGACCATTCATCGAAACGTGAAAGGAATGAAGATCTCGCACGTGATCGGATAGGATCTCTCATTTCTCATCATATTTCTTGATCATCGTATTTTTCATGGGATCTCTTGTCACTTACCTTACCATTCTATTACTCGCCACATTACGGAGATGCGCTTAAATGGGTTTATCGGATAAAGGTATGCGGTGTGACGCATGCAATGCAATCCATAGAAAAGCATGCATGAACCATACAAATGACCTTCGAGAAGAGTTTTCGTCTCAAACTGTCAATCTCCGATGTGTAGATACCGTTCTCGTCTCATGATACCGGCCGCTAGGTTCTTCCACTCGTACGTAAATTTGCATCGTTGAATCTCGAATACGCGCATTCTACTCTAACCAAATGAAGAGTATCGCGCATGCGACGTCTTAGCGGTGGCCTTCGTGTAGATTGTTTCTAAATTTCAAACGACGTCATCCTTGTTGAGGACCACGTCCAAATACACATCATACAACGACTGGGCGTCATCACATTCTTGCGTCTACTCGCTTGTATTCAAACCAGGCCAGACAGGAGCACGGCGAGCGTAAGCAAGAAAGGCATTGTTCATATGTTCCCTCGAGCGAATGCGCATCAGAAATATGTGAACGGCATCGTCGTGATCGATGATTACGTTCAAATACGCGATGTTATCCCTTCCCCAAGGGATCCACGCATGTATTGATTGCGCAACAGTCTCGTTGTATTCCGATTCTCGAGAAGCGGAACCTAATCCTAATCGATCCTACCAGGGATCGAACCTAGAATCTCTGGTTTCGTAGACCAGCGCCTTATCCATTGGGCCATAGGATCTTCGGTTTTCCATTGGAAAATGTACTTCCATTGAGGATCGCGATGGACATGCGATGCACTTTTGATGAGGAATTTGTGCCGGATAAACCGTTCCATTTCTTTTACCTATTAAACATCATCATCCTCGTAAATGAATGCATCCATTAAGCCAAAACAGCGGATACAAGATCCGCGCATTTTCTAGACGGTCGAGACGGATGCGCATTATGACTCCGTGAATGATCCTTGGTCGTCGTGTTCTTGATGTCGACGTACACTAGGGTCACGATTCTAAACCGATCCTACTAGGGGTCGAACCTAGAATCTTTGGTTTCGAAGACCAACGCCTTATCCATTAGGCCATAGGATCTTCGACCATTCATCGAAACGTGAAAGGAATGAAGATCTCGCACGTGATCGGATAGGATCTCTCATTTCTCATCATATTTCTTGATCATCGTATTTTTCATGGGATCTCTTGTCACTTACCTTACCATTCTATTACTCGCCACATTACGGAGATGCGCTTAAATGGGTTTATCGGATAAAGGTATGCGGTGTGACGCATGCAATGCAATCCATAGAAAAGCATGCATGAACCATACAAATGACCTTCGAGAAGAGTTTTCGTCTCAAACTGTCAATCTCCGATGTGTAGATACCGTTCTCGTCTCATGATACCGGCCGCTAGGTTCTTCCACTCGTACGTAAATTTGCATCGTTGAATCTCGAATACGCGCATTCTACTCTAACCAAATGAAGAGTATCGCGCATGCGACGTCTTAGCGGTGGCCTTCGTGTAGATTGTTTCTAAATTTCAAACGACGTCATCCTTGTTGAGGACCACGTCCAAATACACATCATACAACGACTGGGCGTCATCACATTCTTGCGTCTACTCGCTTGTATTCAAACCAGGCCAGACAGGAGCACGGCGAGCGTAAGCAAGAAAGGCATTGTTCATATGTTCCCTCGAGCGAATGCGCATCAGAAATATGTGAACGGCATCGTCGTGATCGATGATTACGTTCAAATACGCGATGTTATCCCTTCCCCAAGGGATCCACGCATGTATTGATTGCGCAACAGTCTCGTTGTATTCCGATTCTCGAGAAGCGGAACCTAATCCTAATCGATCCTACCAGGGATCGAACCTAGAATCTCTGGTTTCGTAGACCAGCGCCTTATCCATTGGGCCATAGGATCTTCGGTTTTCCATTGGAAAATGTACTTCCATTGAGGATCGCGATGGACATGCGATGCACTTTTGATGAGGAATTTGTGCCGGATAAACCGTTCCATTTCTTTTACCTATTAAACATCATCATCCTCGTAAATGAATGCATCCATTAAGCCAAAACAGCGGATACAAGATCCGCGCATTTTCTAGACGGTCGAGACGGATGCGCATTATGACTCCGTGAATGATCCTTGGTCGTCGTGTTCTTGATGTCGACGTACACTAGGGTCACGATTCTAAACCGATCCTACTAGGGGTCGAACCTAGAATCTTTGGTTTCGAAGACCAACGCCTTATCCATTAGGCCATAGGATCTTCGACCATTCATCGAAACGTGAAAGGAATGAAGATCTCGCACGTGATCGGATAGGATCTCTCATTTCTCATCATATTTCTTGATCATCGTATTTTTCATGGGATCTCTTGTCACTTACCTTACCATTCTATTACTCGCCACATTACGGAGATGCGCTTAAATGGGTTTATCGGATAAAGGTATGCGGTGTGACGCATGCAATGCAATCCATAGAAAAGCATGCATGAACCATACAAATGACCTTCGAGAAGAGTTTTCGTCTCAAACTGTCAATCTCCGATGTGTAGATACCGTTCTCGTCTCATGATACCGGCCGCTAGGTTCTTCCACTCGTACGTAAATTTGCATCGTTGAATCTCGAATACGCGCATTCTACTCTAACCAAATGAAGAGTATCGCGCATGCGACGTCTTAGCGGTGGCCTTCGTGTAGATTGTTTCTAAATTTCAAACGACGTCATCCTTGTTGAGGACCACGTCCAAATACACATCATACAACGACTGGGCGTCATCACATTCTTGCGTCTACTCGCTTGTATTCAAACCAGGCCAGACAGGAGCACGGCGAGCGTAAGCAAGAAAGGCATTGTTCATATGTTCCCTCGAGCGAATGCGCATCAGAAATATGTGAACGGCATCGTCGTGATCGATGATTACGTTCAAATACGCGATGTTATCCCTTCCCCAAGGGATCCACGCATGTATTGATTGCGCAACAGTCTCGTTGTATTCCGATTCTCGAGAAGCGGAACCTAATCCTAATCGATCCTACCAGGGATCGAACCTAGAATCTCTGGTTTCGTAGACCAGCGCCTTATCCATTGGGCCATAGGATCTTCGGTTTTCCATTGGAAAATGTACTTCCATTGAGGATCGCGATGGACATGCGATGCACTTTTGATGAGGAATTTGTGCCGGATAAACCGTTCCATTTCTTTTACCTATTAAACATCATCATCCTCGTAAATGAATGCATCCATTAAGCCAAAACAGCGGATACAAGATCCGCGCATTTTCTAGACGGTCGAGACGGATGCGCATTATGACTCCGTGAATGATCCTTGGTCGTCGTGTTCTTGATGTCGACGTACACTAGGGTCACGATTCTAAACCGATCCTACTAGGGGTCGAACCTAGAATCTTTGGTTTCGAAGACCAACGCCTTATCCATTAGGCCATAGGATCTTCGACCATTCATCGAAACGTGAAAGGAATGAAGATCTCGCACGTGATCGGATAGGATCTCTCATTTCTCATCATATTTCTTGATCATCGTATTTTTCATGGGATCTCTTGTCACTTACCTTACCATTCTATTACTCGCCACATTACGGAGATGCGCTTAAATGGGTTTATCGGATAAAGGTATGCGGTGTGACGCATGCAATGCAATCCATAGAAAAGCATGCATGAACCATACAAATGACCTTCGAGAAGAGTTTTCGTCTCAAACTGTCAATCTCCGATGTGTAGATACCGTTCTCGTCTCATGATACCGGCCGCTAGGTTCTTCCACTCGTACGTAAATTTGCATCGTTGAATCTCGAATACGCGCATTCTACTCTAACCAAATGAAGAGTATCGCGCATGCGACGTCTTAGCGGTGGCCTTCGTGTAGATTGTTTCTAAATTTCAAACGACGTCATCCTTGTTGAGGACCACGTCCAAATACACATCATACAACGACTGGGCGTCATCACATTCTTGCGTCTACTCGCTTGTATTCAAACCAGGCCAGACAGGAGCACGGCGAGCGTAAGCAAGAAAGGCATTGTTCATATGTTCCCTCGAGCGAATGCGCATCAGAAATATGTGAACGGCATCGTCGTGATCGATGATTACGTTCAAATACGCGATGTTATCCCTTCCCCAAGGGA
>NW_028230779.1:0-32861 GCF_043228905.1 Azolla caroliniana
AATGATGTTGACGTGGTATTTAATTGGTTATCTTAAACGTTTACATATGTCCACGAGGTCAATACCTCGTTTGACATATAAATCATATGTGATGAGTGTCGTATGGCGTACGAGGTTACTACCTCAATTGCGTATTACGTTCACGAACATATGTTACGTTCGCGTACGAGGTCAATACCTCGATTCGTTCGAAATGATATGCGTTGGATTTACTATGCGTAAGAGGTCAATACCTCAATTGTGAATTACGCTTAACCTTATTTTCGGATGTTTCGTGTGCGTAGAGGTATATGCCTCGATTACGTATCCCGAATACATCATTGTTGGCTATATAAAAAAAACGATTCATTTAGTATACGCATATGTGGTCACTTATATACGTCTCTGATCGTATATATGTGATATATTGACATATGTGTATATTTTAGATTACGTGATTCATATCAAATGTTTTCCTAATTGGGGAGAGGATTTTGGTGCCGTCCTCACATTTTTGTGAGAATGGCGTTGTCACCATCCCTTTTATCAACAATTTTTATTGTTGATTACGTAACGAACCTCGTATAGCCAAAATGATGTTGAATACGTCGGGCTTGATCCACATCAAGTAGGGTCGCTCTAATGACACACGTATCCAACATCTCCCCTCGTTACATGGATACGATGCCACCATGAGCTCGTTCTTACGAGCGCCATTCGTAATGACGTAACCATGTGATGGGCCACATGAGCCTACGAAGACACAAGGGCTCATTCGGCTTGACCATTAGGTTACACTTTGGCATATGCCATTGTACTTACGAGGCTTGAGGGTAGGTAGCGTACAACCATAGTGGGTAATAAATGAGGGAGAAATAAGGCCACTTGACCTATATGTTTCTTTTAAAAAAAACATATAGGGCAAATGCCTCGCATATCTCGAATACGCCTCAAACATTAAACATTCAAGACGCGCAATCTACTTGGTTGGCTCAAGTGTTTAATGTATTTGTCCTCGAGGTCTCGAGTTCAAATATGACCAACACCATACAACATCGTTGATACATATGACTATAATACATGTTTAGACTTTAGGTCTAAGTGCACTTCGGGGTCCTCGTAATAGGACTTAAAGAGCCGAAACCACATATGTGGGCACAGAAACATAGTTATTGTTAACATTTTTTTCGTGTATAAACTATTCATGACGCGAACATACATGGTTGAGCCTCGGGGAGCCGCCATGAAAAAAATCGATATAGAGATCAGGGAAAGGCATTCATTTGTCACCCGCATGGTTTTTAAAACACCTCTGTGTTACCATAGTAACCTGATCTTGATACCAAATATTAGAGATTAGGTACTAAAGTAAGCATAAAATAAGGATATATCAATGATAGATCTAGAAAGAATAGAGAGAAAAGAGAGAAAGAAGGGTGCCGATCCACCCGACCACCCCCGAGCGAAGGGATCGAGACGGACTCGAGCCTCGATCGGCGTCCCATACCACCGCCTTGGCGTCGAGTCGTACCTGGACGATAGCGCGCTTGCTACAAGAGTCGTTCCACTCACGGACAGAGTCTCGACGTAGTCAATGCATGCCCAAATGAGGGTAGCTAGGCCTCTTATTTATAGTAATTCTCAAGGCCCCCAGCCATGTTCACACTTGGCCTCATGGGTTGTCTCAATCCCGAGGATTAAAAGTAATCCTCCCCTTCTTTAGACTCTTTGTTTAACCCTCACACTTATCCACGTGTATAGAATACTACGACAATTCTCACCACGGGATATTATATGGTCATGCTCGTAACATACGCGTTTGACCTTTTAAAAGATCAATAAACGGCGTCATCAATTGGGAGTAATTACGAAGGGATTTTCGCAAAAACCCAACAAAACCAAGGAATGATCGAACTTCTCGAATATTCCGAAGAGTGGGACAAAGCTTGATTTTCTCGATGCAAGAAGGATCAATTTCAACTCCTCGTTCGGTTATGAGATGTCCAAGATAAGTAATTGATTTCTTGAAGAACTCACATTTTGAGATCTTCGCATAAAACTGTTTGACACGCAATGTTTGTAAAACAAAGCGGACATGTTTAGCATGTTCTTGTACTGTACGACTATAAACTAAAATATCATCCAAGAAAATAACGACAAATTTTCCAAGTTGTTCTCGGAAAATGTCATTCATTTCTTGTTGAAATGTAGTCGGAGCATTGGTCAAACCAAAAGGCATAACCAGAAACTCATAATGGCCATAGCGCATACAAAATGCCGTTTTAGGAACATCGTCCTCACTTATACGAATTTGATGGTAGCCAGTATAAAGATCAAGTTTTGTAAAATACCGAGCTCCCTAGAGACGGTCAATTAGATCGTCAGCCCGGGGCAATGGATACAAATTCTTGATCGTCACTTTATTCAAAATTAATACACATACGCCATGTGCCCTCTTTCTTTTTAACCAAGAGAACTGGTGCACCCCATGGAGATTTACTATAGCATATATAACCCATTCGTAAATAGTCCTTGAGTTGCTTAGATACCTCATCCTCTTCGGATCGACTTAAGCAATAAGGAGGTATACTTATTGGTGCAACGCTAGGTACAATATCTATACGATGGTCTATATTCCGTATAGGAGGTAAACCATCTGGTAGTTCACTCGGAAAAACATCACAAAAATCATTTAAGATTTCATCAAGTTGTTGTTGTTCAAAATATGTTAATTGAACCGAGACATTATCGATATTGTAAACGTGAATGTCCGGATCAAGTACACAATAAAATAGAGTAGAACAAGACAACTCGGATATTGATGGACACGAGGAAACAATCGAGAGGGATTGTTTTTTGACACATTGAATAAAATGAGTACAGTCATTCAGTACAAATGTAATTGAATGATGAACCCAATCAATAGATAAAGAAGAGCTTTTATTATAGAACCAGGGATAACCCAGTATTACATCAGTGGTACAAAGATTCATTACATGGAAGTCTACTTCCTCTATATAAGTATCAATAGAAATTCCTAATGAATGAATTGCCCCGTTGATGTATTGTACTCTTCCATTTGCCAAGTGCACCGTATAGGTCTGATCAGTTACAGTGAGTTGGATTCCCCATACCTGAACCAAACAATCATTCACAAAGTTGTGTGAGCTTCCCGAATCAAATAAAAATTGTACGGGAGATGCATTGATATACCCGTTTGCACGTAGTAAATCATTGGGACCCAATACATAGTGAGGGAAAGAACATTGACAATTACTTAAATGATGTGTATAGACCTGAAGGACATTAGGAATCTAACCTTTATGGTCTGCAACTTTAGCTTTGTTATCGTGCTCTTTCCGTTGGAGCTTTCGACATTGCTCTTTTGTATGACCCTTCTTTTTGCAGAATACGCAAAAAGGATGTTGTTGCTTACAATCGCGATCCATGAATTCGTTGGGTGTCTTGCGTTTCCCAACGAATTGCGACTGCTTAGTCCCGGGCGCTTTGTTGGGTTTGTTGTGGTCCTTCTTCGAAGTGCGTTGATAGCGAAGAACTATTTCAACGGCCTCTTCGAAGGATTTTGGATCCTTATCATGCACTATCCAATGATAGTCCGAATTGGGGATGACATTGACAAAACAAGCTATTAACCAATTGTCCCCTTCTAGACCCGATTTTCGGATTTGGGTTCTAGCATGGTGGACATAATCTTCTAGCGAGGAAAACTTCCTGCTAGAGAGGTTCATTAAAGCTTGTGCTGCCTTGGTTCGAGAGGGAGGTTGCAGAAATTGGCCCTTGAAAACTGTGACAAAATCTGTCCAAGTATTGGGCAATTTCCCCAAAGTACGGAGCCCACACCACCAGGCGGCGGCCTTACCCCCTAGTTCTCGGCCGACATATGCAATCTTCGTACTATCTGGTGAAAAATACATCTCAATGGACATTTGTCCAGGAGGATTCCCTTGAGTTCCTTCCACTTGAGCGGATGACATCAGGTCGTTATTTTGAGCCATTAAATGATTATTTCTGGAAAAGAAATAGGATAAGGTCAAAGAGATAGTCATAACGTCATGTCGTGATGTAAACATATCATGGGCAAACATTAATCGATATCATGATCTCACGTCAATACCCCTCTAGACGTATGAGATGAGGCTCAAGATTAGGTTACTATGGTAACACAAAGGTGTTTTAAAAACCATGGGGGTGACAAATAAATGTCTTTCCCCGATCTCTATATTGATTTTTTTCATGGTGGCTCCTGGAGGCTCAACCATGTATGTTCGCATCATGAATAGTTTATACACGAAAAAAATGTTAACAATAAACTATGTTTCGGGGCCCACATATGTGGTTTCGGCTCTTTAAGTCCTATTACGAGAACCCCGAAGTGCACTTAGACCGCAAGTCTAAACATGTGTTATAGTCATATGTATCAACGATGTTGTTTGGTCTTGGTCATATTTGAACTCGAGACCTTGAGAACAAATGCATTAAACACTTGAGCCAACCAAGTAGGTTGCTCTTCTTGAATGTTTAATGTTTCATGCGTATAAGAGATATGCGAGGCATTTGCCCATATATGTTTTTTAAAATCACGTCATAACTTATATACATATATGTATATTATCACATATATACGATCAACTACGTATACACATGACCACATGTACTGATATTAAACAAATCATTATATTTAATAGCCAAAAATGACGTAATCGAGATACGTAATCGAGGCATATACCTCTACGCACATAAGACATCCAAAAATATGGGTTAATCGTAATACGCAATTGAGGTATTGACCTCTTACACATACGAGACCAAACGCATATATATGATCAACTACGTATACACGTGACCACATGTGCCGATATTAAACAAATCATTATATTTAATAGCCAAAAATGACGTAATCGAGATACGTAATCGAGGCATATACCTCTACGCACATAAGACATCCAAAAATATGGGTTAATCGTAATACGTAATTGAGGTATTGACCTCTTACGCATACGAGACCAAACGAATATCATTTACAACGAATCAAGGTATTGACCTCATACACAAACGTAACATATGTTTGTGAACGTAATACGCAATTGAGGTATTAACCTCATGCGCATAGACTAATGTAAGCATGAGATAAGCATGAGATAAGGATAGAAAATAGATGAATAGATAGATCTAGAAAGGAGAGAGAGAAAGAAGGGTGTCGATTCACTCGACCACCCCCGAGCGAAGGGATCGAGACGAACTCGAGCCTCGATCGACATCCCATACCACCGTCGTGGCGTCGAGTCGTACCTGGTGCTGGCACGCTCGCTACAAGAGTTGACCCACCACAAGACAGAGTCTCGACGTAGTCAACAAGATGATCAAATGAGGGTAGGTAGGCCTCTTATTTATAGCGATACCCAAGGCCCCCAAGCAAGTTCACACTTGGCCTAATGGGTTGTCTCAATCCCAAGGATTTAAAAGTAATCCTCCCCTTCTTTACACTCTCATTTAACCCTCACACTTATCCACGTGTATAGAATACTACGGTAAATTCTTACCACGGAATATTATATGGTCATGCCCGTAACAAGTGTAACCAATAGTCAATGATTGATGTGAATCTATGTCACTTGACCCCTTGGTTAAACACTTTTATTACAATTTATAAGCTTTATTCTAGCTTAACTTATCTATGCTAAATAGAGTAGGACACCTAATCAAAGTTAATACTCTATTTAGGATATTTCCATAGAAACATTAATTTGTACGTGTCTTCTACCACTATATGCATAATTTGAAATGGCATGCATGTACACTGGGAAACTCTTATCACTCTCATGAATGTATGTCATGCACATGTTTATGCATATATTTACATCATAATGCAATCACCCATCCATGTAAATGGAATGAAGTCTTCATTCATTTGTGTCCATACTCTTTGAGGCCAAATTCATATCACATCAATGAAAGGATTCCATGAATAAGAGTTAAGGAGCATCCCAAACTTTCTTTAATTTTCTTCGTGTCTGGGAATATCCTCAATTTAAAAGGAAGTTTAAAAGGTAATGCAAGATAAGGCCACTTTCATACGTAGCTCTGAGTGGCCTACATGATTTCAAAGGTTTAAGTTTACTTGACATTATATTATGATTATGTTCATAGCTTTCATTAGATGACTTATCGTATCATTCATCCAACTTCACTTAATGTTTTATGCTATAATTTATATCATGATTATTAAATTTACCTTTCCCAACATTTTTACTCTTTTATTTTATCGATGCAACAGTTTGTCGGAAATAAAATTTTCCATCATAAATTATTTCAGCAACTAAAATTCAGTTTGGAAATTCAATTATACATTATTGATGTTATCATTCAATTTGAAACTTCGGTTCCTGAAAGAAAATTTTACACTTCTTTCATTATGTCATTCAAGTTGAAACATAGAAGCACACATGCATGATGAGAGAGAGAGAGAGAGAGAGGAAGCCAAAATTATATTGATTGCGTCAAATATTTATTTGTTCTAACATGAACTTGTAGTTTAGGAGGAGAATGTTGTACATACATACTTGAAAGGTGTATATGGTTTGTTGGTGGTTCATGATAGTAGAAGTTCCTTGACGTAAATGCAAGGTCTCGAAACAATACTTCTAACTACATTTTGAAGTAATTATGTTGCCTTCATTGATCACTTTCTTTTTCTTTTTTGTATTGAAGCTTGCCTTTTTATGTTATCAATAGAAAGATAGTAGCTTCAAATATTATTCATACTTTCCCACATATGTATTCATAACAATAGCAAATATGTCATTTCTCCTATTGTGTACAAGCTAATAGGGTTTACTCCTTTAGGATATCTATATTTACACTCCATAAAAGCAATAAAATCTCAACCTTTGGAGATGGAGACTTGTCTTTTTTGCTACCATAGCATTTTTGTCACATTGATAGGAAATGTTGTCTTCTCTCTCTCTCTCTCGTTTGTAGATTATGCTTCCTCATCGAGGCCTTTTGTTGAGGTATCCCAATAACCCTAGACTCAAATGAACGATAACAAAAGTTTTGCATGCTCCTCAACTATTATTTGTTGAATCCTTTAGTCAATGTGATGTGTTTTCACCTCATAGATATACAGATACAAATATATGAAAACTACATTCCATTTGCATGAATGCATGAATGAGGCAAATAAATGCATAAACATGCCCATCATAGACATGGTGGAGGTAACAAGAATTTTTCTAGGTTTTCATTTTTGTTGCTATAATGATATCATGGCATACTAGTTTTCATTTCCGTTGATGTAGGATATCCTGGCGCACTATAGAACTTTGTTCAATTATGTGACTTGAAATAATGAAGATACATTTCTAATGAAGTAATGCTTGCAATTATATTGGGTTTAGCCCATACAAGCAACATAGCTATGTTGTGACTTCAACTCAAAACAACATATACATATTTGACCCAAGAAATAAAAATATATTATAACAAGTAAAACTAGGAATCTTTGAGCATTTTTTGGCCTTCCCGCATCCTACATGTCTATTAGTAATCCTATAGATTATTCCATAACGTAAACATGTATAATTGTTTTAATTAGGAAATTTGGATCATTGTTCCTTTGTTAAAAAATATTGAGGAACACATAAGAGTATATTTTTTAATAGGTCCTTGGAATTATTAGGGTTTCCTAGAACATAGATCAATATGTTTTGACCAAGGTGTCTTTTCAGCAAGTCATTCCAAATTCCATGTCTACACCTCATGTGCCATGGATGATGGTATTGTAAATATGGAACTAATAAACATTTTGAATACCTTAGAATAATGAATTTAAGTGTACATATATCCCTTATTTAATGATCGCTCTGAGCGAGTTTTGATTCCCTGCAATGTTTTACGGTTCAAAAGGGCCTACTTTTCCTTGGGGGAAATAAGTTTTTTGACCTAAGATTATGATGACACCATGACTTATGATCCCATCCATTGAAGGTCACTCTTTATCTTACAATGTAATTTGTATTGCTAATAGGAAATCTTACTTTTCCCATCTTTTTTATTCTTTATTTTATCAACGTAACCGCTTGTCAGAAATACATATTTGCATCATAACCTATTTCAATGACTAAAACCGATACCACAAATTCAATCAATATTAGTATTCAAATTGAATCTTCAACTTATGATTTAAAACTATAAACTCTTTGATTTTGTCATATGTCTTGGATGTGAAAATTGCCACTTTACTTGAACTGCTAAGAAACTACTTCGCTCGGGAAATGGGTTTCCTTGATTATCATACATATTAAATGCAAAGAGTAATATAATTACAAGGTAGGGATTGGGGAATGTGTGTATGCATCACATAAGAGAGAGAGAGAGAGAGAGAGAGAGAGAGAGAGGAATCATCTTGTTGATGATTAAGTTGGTTGTTTTTGATGTCATGGAATTATATGTAATAAGATCATCTGCTCTAATATGCCAAGTAGTTTAGGAGAAGAATGTGGTATATGTTGGGAAATGTGTGTGATAGTGCAAATGTTTAGACTCAAGGCAATGGGTTGGTGGTTCATAATCACAAAATTTATCTTTGACTAAGATGTAGAGCATCCGAACAATCCTTCTAATTACACTTTGGAAGATTTGTTTTGCCTCCATTGATCACTTTAAAAAATCTACATTATGAGCTTGACGACACAATCTCCTTAGTGCTCTTACTAATGTGTTGTGATTTGTTGATCCACGTTGGAGGAATAAAGGCTCTATCATAAATTAAACTTGTATGGTATTATTAGAATTGCCATGGTATCATTTTCAATCAAATGATTGTATAAAAAAGGTACTGTTCAAGACAAAAGTACTCAATAAAAAGTATTGCAATGATTTCAAATTATGATATGAATTGCATGCTTTCATGAGCATCACCTTTTTATCATAAAATGTTGGCATTTTCAACTCTAGGTTGTAGAAAATGAATTTGTAAATCCGGGTTTTCTGGAAAATACTCAAGTTGAGAGGTAGTATGATCATATCAAAACTATGAACAAATTTGTAAATTTTCATTAGATAACAATGTCATTTTAAACCCTTAGGTTGTAGAGAATGAACTTGTACCATTTGGGGAGAAAATTGTTAATTGTAATGTGATGATCTCAAACTTTAAATAATTATGATTTTTATGGTTTGAATCTAAAGTCATTTTACACCCATTGCTATAGACCCGAAACCAAAATCTTCAAGATTACAACATCATATTTAAAAAAATTGTTCATAGCAACAATTTGTAATTGGCTCGTAAAGGCAACTGTTTCACATTGTGATTAACCGCATAATGTTTTGCTTGCCATTTTATTGTAGCATCCTTCAACAAAACAATCAATAGTTATCTAGAGTATTATAGAGATTAAGCTTGCTGGTATTTTGGCGTCACCCTATAAAGCAAGCTAGGTTCTCCCCCTGGACATTGGTCATTGGTCTTGCATAGGTTAATAGAGTCAGTGGTTCTATATAAGTTATGAGATTGTACTGTTGTTACACTTTTGTTAGCCATTGCATAATGTGATTGGAGATGGTCGCATGTAAAGAATATATTCTCCACATATCGATAAATATAGAGTGCTCAAAATCAAAGCATAGGAATCTCAATGTTTGAGGTGACATAACCATATATTAAAAGCTTCGTGTTTGTATACTCCCAATAGAAATAGTCGACATCTAACACTTAATGGGAAATAATAAAAAGACGTAAGTAGATTGATGCATGTGCTTTTTTAAGCACAATACTGCAAAGCAGGGTTAATATATATGAGGATAGCAAACAAACTTTATTTTATAAATTCAATGGATCGGAGTGCTCAACACAAAAAATGCAACGGCATTATCGACACATTATTACACGCGAATAATTATCTATGAACAATGCAAGCGCATATTATTTTGTGGTGTGTGGATGTGCATATTGTATATGATTTTTGTGTTTCAAGATGCTGGTTGCGTGGATGATGTTGATCTACTACCATCCGATGAAAGCGAAGCATGTTCGATTTGTAGGATCACCGAGCATCCACGCAAAACTAAGACGAACCCGAACCAAACCATGTGAGCAGGCTTCACATGCAATGCCATAGCTTGACGCCAAATAGTGCAGGGCAGTTGAGCCGACACACATATTAATATTGTATGCATAGGTAATGCGACCAATGAGAGATGGCCTCTTTGTGTGTGTGTGTGTGTATGTATGTATGTATGTATGTATGTGTGACTCGTGAGTGTGATGTGTGTATGTATTTGTGTGTGTGCACTGTGTGTACAAATGTATGTACGTACATTGCCGACACACACACACACACATGATATGAGTGATCACAAATATGCATGCACACATAGACACATACATACATACACACAGAGTACGTAATATTATTCGAATGCATTGGCCAACATTCTTTTTCATACGAATGCAAATGTTACCAAAACATGCTTATGTTTTCTTTTTTACACTTTTTACCTTTAACTTTCTTACCTTATTATTATTATTACCTTATATTAAATAATGAATACAAAAGTATGGTATTTACCATACATCGAGGGGTGTTTACCGTACTCGAATGATGGAAGCATTCGCGAATGCGAATGGACGTAATGTACGTATGGTTCATATTATGCATACCCACGAGTACATACGTAGAAATTTCAAATACACAGATATGTATGTACACATACGTATGTACGTATACGTATATGTATACCTTCATTGTCGTGCATGCAGAAATGGGTGCCCACTGCGCACCATCTCCCCCCCCCCCCCCCCCTCTCACTCTCTGTCTATGGGTACGGGTAGATCAGTGCAGAGAGAAACAGGGGAGAGAGAGAGAGAGAGAGAGAGAGGGAGAGAGAGAGATTAGGAGGGGTCCACCTTCCATATCAAGTTGTCAATCAACCCTCGCACGTTGTTCATTTCATCCAGATTCGAAGTATGTACATATATTAAGTCAGCAGACAAGGAAGGAGGTCCTCTGCTAAGCAAGCTATGGATCTCTGAACCCCCCCCCCCCCCCCCCCTCTCTTCTGTGTCCTTAGAGATCCTACATATTCCTGTTTTCCTTCCAGATCTATGTTCTAGCTACTGGCCACCTCTTTGAGATCTGCTCCACATTTATCAGCAGAGACCTCATTTCTTTTGTTTGTAACCTTCAACCTTTGATTCAAGACTCTACTTTGTATACCATCATGTCTGGAATAGTCAGGAAGATGGTGGGTTCTCGTCATTGCGGCGGCCGCATCTCGTGTCTTCTTCTTCAAAGCAGAAATTACATATGGAAGAAGATCCCGGAATCTCCCACCCCTGCTTCTTACACGAGGAGAATATTATCATCCCCCCCCATGATTCCGTCGGAATACTCTATGGCAGCGATCGCGATCCCGGGATATTCCCGTGGAATCTCGATCCATGCGCTCGAGCCAACCGACACCTTCCCTAGACGCCACATCAGCGCCACGCCAGCAGAACAAAGTAGGATGTCTAATATTTGTGGATTCAATTCTATTGAAGATCTCATTGATGCCACCGTCCCGACTTCTATCCGACGGCCTGAAATGCACCTACCCAAATTTGCTAATGGCCTCACAGAATCCCAAATGATAAATCATATGAGATCCTTAGCTTCCAAGAACAAGATATTCAAATCATATATTGGAATGGGTTACTATAACACCCATGTACCCCCTGTCATCATCAGAAATATATTGGAAAATCCTGGTTGGTATACCCAATATACCCCTTATCAAGCCGAGATTGCACAAGGTAGGCTCGAATCTCTACTCAATTTTCAAACCATGATCACAGATCTCACAAGTATGCCCATGTCTAATGCATCATTGCTTGATGAGGCGACTGCGGCCGCTGAAGCCATGGCTATGTGTAGTAGCATCTCTAGAGGTAAGAAGAAGACATTCCTTATTGCGAGTCATTGCCACCCACAAACCATCGATATATGCAAAACGCGTGCCGATGGGTTCGAGCTGAATGTGGAAGTGGTTGATAGCATTGAAGGATTCGATTACAGTGCCAACAAGGATGTGTGTGGTGTACTTGTACAATACCCTACTACTGATGGTGAAGTAATAGATCTCTCAGGGATCATTGAGAAGGCTCATACACACGGTGCAAAGGTAGTGGTATCGACTGATTTACTAGCTTTAACTATCCTTAGGCCACCTGGGGAGTTGGGGGCAGATATGGTTGTTGGTTCGGCTCAACGGTTTGGTGTTCCTATGGGATATGGAGGTCCTCACGCAGCTTTCCTTGCCACTTCGGAAGAGTATAAAAGATTAATGCCTGGTCGTGTTATTGGTGTGAGTGTGGATGCAAGTGGAAAGCCTGCCTTAAGAATGGCGATGCAGACCCGTGAACAACATATCAGGAGAGAAAAAGCTACTAGTAACATATGTACTGCACAAGTAAGTACTTGCTTCTGGATCACAATTGTATATTTGCAACTGTCTGCAGATTTATTCTCATTTGAACTTCTCTTCATCTTGTTTAAGGTTGTACATATTTTGAATGTAGACATCAATTTTATTGCTAATGACCCTTTCACTTCCGTAGTTTGTATTTTTTATTTAGGTATTGATTGTCTAACCTTTTTTACTTGCTTATTATGTATAATTAGTTGAGAGTAGACATTGCTTTTGCTCATTTGAGTTAAATTCCTCTTTTTTTCACTTGTGTTGTTTGAATCTTTGGATGCAATATGATTTTTTTGGTTCATTTGGACCTTTTTGCTGAGTTTTTATTTTGGAATATAGGCATTGCTAGCAAACATGGCTGCCATGTATGCTGTGTATCATGGGCCAGAAGGATTGAAAAATATAGCCGAGAGAGTGCATGGACTAGCAAGCACATTCGCAGCAGGGCTAAAGAAATTTGGCCATGTAAAGGTAGAAAACACACTGTTCTTTGACACTGTGAAAGTTGGGGTGGCTGATGCAAATGCCATCTCACAAGCTGCTCTCAAGCGAGGCATTAATCTACGAGTATTGGACAAGAACACGGTATGTACAGTTGTGAAGTGGATTTAAAGGAATTCATGTTTGCTTCTCATCCATTCAAAGCAAAGTACATATAAACAAATTCAACATGGGAAAAATGTAGTCCATTCAAAACAATGAATAACCTCGTTGAGTGTAAGTGATATAAACAAATTCATGTAGGTGGTTATCATGTTCCCATTCAAAACAATGAATACCATGGTTTGAAGAATTGGATCTGTATCCACATGAAATATACAGAAGGGATGAAGAAGTTATTTCTCCATACCAACACTCGTTTACCTGTGATATTCATAGATAACTGTTGCAATGGATGAAACGACGAGTCTCGAAGACGTTGATGAACTTTTTGAGATATTTGCTGATGGCAATCCGGTGGGTGCTTTGTTAGGTTAATTGAATCTATCTTGTTCTTTCAAAAGGTGCAAAACTGACCATGCTGATGTCTCCTTTCTTTCTCTTTCTCTCCTCATTTTTTTAGGTAAACTTCACTGCCCAATCCCTCGCACCTGAGGTAGATGCTTCCATTCCTGCGGAATTTCAACGTGAAAGCGGGTTCCTCATGTTTCCTGTCTTCAACTCGTAGGAGTTTTCTTTTGGGAGATTAAGTTTTTATGTATTGGCGAACATGGAGATATATACATCACTTAAAAAGTTTTGCTTTTTAATTGTATTGCAGCTATCATTCCGAGCATGAGATGTTACGCTACTTGCATAGGATTCAATCCAAAGATTTGTCCCTTTGCCACAGTATGATACCCCTTGGGTCTTGCACTATGAAGCTTAATTCTACAGTTGAAATGATGCCAGTCTCATGGCCCGAGTTTGCCAATCTTCATCCTTTTGCACCTCCAGATCAGGCTGCAGGATTTCAGGTATTCTTTAGGACGAAATACTTGTTCGGTATTTTGTAGACTGTTTTGAATTAACCAGATACCCTTGTTTTGAATGATTCAGGGTATTTTGTAGATCTCCCTATTTTTAATGTCTTTCCATGAGTGCTTGTGATTCCCAACTACTACATTTCATGTTATGTTACTAGCCATAGAAATGAAGACCAAGTTCTATTTCAAATGAACTTATATGATAGGTGTATTATCGATCTAATTTGCATTGAATCAGTTTTGTCATTTTATATGTAGGAAATGTTTCAAGATTTGGGGGAACTTCTAGCTGAGATTACTGGCTTTGACTCGGTATCTTTGCAACCTAATGCTGGTGCTGCCGGAGAGTATGCAGGTCTTATGGTTATTCGAGCATACCATCATGTAAGTTGTGGCACATGATATATATAGATGATCTACTAAGAGCCGAATAACCATACCATAATGTAAGTTGTGGCACATGATATATATAGATTATCTACTAAGAGCCTGATAGTTTTGTCTTTTCTTTGACATTCCTTTGCTAGAGAGGATCTCTTGATTCACTGCTAATGTTATTATTTGTGAATATATAAATAATCATACATACATACCTACATGTGCATGGGCATACATACATATTTATATGCAGACATTAGGGACACATGCAAAATATTTATATCATTGTATTGCACCGTTTTGGTCTCATAGGCCACATTGGGCTTCAAGCAGTTTATTTTTCATTATTTCGTCATAATTGGTCTACTGAACTTGATGTAGGCAAGAGGCGACTATCACAGAAATGTATGCATTATCCCTGTTTCTGCCCATGGCACAAACCCCGCAAGTGCCGCCATGTGTGGAATGAAGATTGTCGTTGTGGGAACAGATGAGAAAGGCAATGTGAATATCGAGGAGCTTAGGAAGGCTGCTGAGGCCCACAAAGATAACCTTTCTGCCCTCATGGTAAGTTATAAATAGATTGCCTCATGCTGAAGTCTAAACACATCCTGAATTCTTCAATGACAATCAAATATAGCACTAGGGTGTAGACTTCACCATGGAAAGACAAAGGAGTGTGTGACCAAGAATCACTTTAAAGATATTAACATTTTTCTGCTTGAAATTAAAATAATAGGTAACATATCCATCAACCCATGGAGTTTATGAAGATGGAATTGATGAGATCTGCGAGATAATCCACAAGAATGGTGGCCAAGTGTACATGGATGGTGCTAACATGAATGCTCAGGTTAACTACTTGGAGCTAAGATTTCTTGGCTGGTCTATGTTGTATGTTTCTTTACACATATAGTGCTTCTGTTTCCTTGAAAGGCCCGATTCATGCTTTATTTCCGACATTTCTAGGTTGGTTTGACCAGCCCTGGACACATCGGGGCAGATGTTTGCCACTTGAATTTGCATAAGACATTCTGTATTCCTCATGGTGGAGGTGGCCCAGGCATGGGCCCTATCTGTGTGAAAAAGCATCTTGCTCCATTTTTACCTTCTCATCCTGTTGTAAGTATGAAGTTTTTTTCTCCCCAAAGTGAAGAATAATATTTTCAGGGTTTGCAGCTAGTGTAAGTAGAAAAATCCATGTAATCCTATATTATAATTAACGGATCAGGTTTTCAGATAACAGAATCCCTGGCATCTTCAAGACAAAAGTAAAAAAACATTTTAATTTCTTTTGAAATGAGTAGAGACATTTTTGTGTGATTCTCCACAGATTCAAACTGGAGGGATTCCTCAACCAGAGAAGCTTTCACCATTGGGGTCTATTTCTGCAGCACCATGGGGCTCAGCATTGATTCTACCCATCTCCTACAGCTACATTGCTATGATGGGGTCCAAAGGGCTCAAGCAAGCATCTGAATTGGCTATACTTAATGCTAATTATATGGCTAAGCAACTAGAGGTAATATTGAGTTGATACTTGAAAAGGTATGGTGGTTATGGATCATACTTATCTGTATTTGTTTCTCTCTGTTGTAGGATTACTACCCGATTCTATTTCGAGGAAAGAATGGCACTTGTGCCCATGAATTCATCATTGATTTGAGGCCATTTAAGGTACTTGGTTGACATCTTTTAAATGTTTTTCTTTTCTATGAATACTAAGTTTAAAAGTTTGTGGATTTGATGGAGACTTCTAATATAATCAAATCACGCCTCTTTCTATTCCACAACAGTCTACGGCGGGTCTAGAGGCAGAGGACGTAGCAAAACGCCTTATTGATTATGGATTCCATGCACCAACAATGTCGTTTCCCGTACCTGGAACTCTTATGATTGAACCAACTGAAAGTGAAAGCAAGGTAAAACCTCAAATCACCAGGAAGAAACCAACTCAAATTTGGTTACAAGGGCTGAGAATGAAGAATTATTTATACTGTTGTAGTTTTTTGTCGGAGCCTTATTGGTAAATATTGTTTGTTATATATGTTGTGGATAGGCTGAATTGGACAGGTTTTGTAATGCAATGATCTCCATTAGGAAGGAGATCGAAGCTATTGAGACGGGGATTGCTAGTCCACAAGACAATGTGTTGAAGGTGAAGTTCCAACAACCTCATGTCGTTATTAATAATTATATACTAATGTATAACACATGCATACGAATCCATTTAACTATATATGGACCCATATACATACACACACATATATATACATATACATATATGTGTGTACAACCATGTGCTCCCCTTCAATCTGATGTCGTTTGGCTATATATTAATGCATATACTCACTTAATACTAATGCTCATTAACCATAATGTATGTCAAATGCATGTAGTTAATGTGCTAATGCATGCACCTATTATACGCATCTAGTTAGTTATGTGTAATGCCATGGAGTTATAATATATTATTACAAAGTTTATTGATAGAATGAACTAACTTATGGTGTAATATGAGGATTCCAGGGTGCACCTCATCCGGCTGCTGTTGTTATGGCCGATGACTGGACGAAACCATATTCACGGGAGCTAGCAGCTTTTCCAGCATCGTGGGTCCGTGCATCGAAATTCTGGCCATCAACAGGTAAAAGAACATTTAACCCATTTGACTAGTTAGGAGTTCCAACTCCCGTCAATGACAACTTGAACCTAACAACCAGCAACGGTTTGGTTTGAACCCAACCGAATCGTGAAACTGCGGCTTAGCGGTTTAAACGGTTTGGTTCGGTTTCAATAGTTAGAAACCACGGTTTTAACGGATTTTTTTTTTTTTTAAATTTTAAAAAATTGTTTTTAAACAATGTTTTCATTTTCATGCCTTATTCTCACATTTTAGGAAAATCTTTAAAATTTTGAAAATTTAAATAATGAAATATTTTAAATTTTAAATTTTAAAATTTGACCTAGGCTAAAAACCGAAACCGAACCATGGAACCACAATTTTACTGGTTTAATGGCTTAACGGTTTGAAATTGGTTTAATGGTTATGATTACGGTTTCGTGTTTCGGTTCGGTTTAGGTTTCAAATATTTTAAACGGTTTGGTGTCAAACCGGTTTGGTTTTGATCCTCTCGAACCAAACCAAACCGTTGCCAATTGTTACTTGAACCCCCATTTAAAGTTTTTTTTGGTTCATTCATCATTTACTCTCTTTTTTTTTTTCAAGTCTAGAAAGCCAAACAATGCAATAAAACCCTTGCTATTATGTTGCCTTGCCTAGAATGCTCAATCTTTATGCGTTGGAAAGATCAAATGCCTACCAATGCTATCCCATCTTATTACATTTTTCATCTAAAATGGACCCCTTTGCAGCCATTAGAATGCAATTGATGCATTTTATTATCTTCATTTGATCTCCTCTCTTAAGAAGACCTGAATGCCAACCAATGCTATAAAAACCACCCTTGCTATTTATGCTTTCTTAAAAATGTGGACAATCTTTGTTAAATCGATGTTTTTAAATATTATCTTAGGGAGAATCGACAATGTCTATGGTGATCGCCACCTCGTATGCACCCTTCGTCCGTCGGAGCCAGAGTTTGAAGAACAAGCTATTGTTGCCGCATGACCGAATTGTATAATATATCTATTACAAAACAATGTCAATTTCTAACCAGAGTGCAACCATTGGCTAAAAGTTTATGGCATTGATTGATTGATATCAACAAAAGTTGTTTAACCTAAGACTCATCGATATGCTAAAAGCGACCTATAAGAAATTCAATGATTATTGTTGCACACTTTATTTTCTCAAAACTGTTTTTTGTTATATCCTATACAAATTAGGGTTTTGAGTCTTTTGACGTCGTATTAATCAATTACTTTCTCTAAGGTATTAATAAAGTGACGCTTTCTATCACATGCTTTAATACCATGTTATTGTCGCGTGCGAGAGAGTCCATTAAAATTTCTTTAGGTATAAGAAAAGAGAGAGATTTAGAAAATCACATAAAGAACTCTAGGGGCTACAATTTAAGTCATTCTTTTACAATTCTCAAAATTCAGTTCACAATGTTATACGCACCTATTTGAATGAAATCACCTTGTTATTATTATCTCTTTGTTTGTTTTAAAATATGTTGACATTAAGGTGACACTTATGAGGACAAGGTAAAGTGCCCATGGAACTCACTTGTGAGAGTTGCTGAATGAAATTTCACTTTAGCGAAAATTCGTTGTAGGATATTCCATGAAGATCATCAAACAAAATTTCTCATACTACATTCCTACTAGGTACAATACTTAAGGTAGTAAAACTCCACCTTATACCCTAATACCTAAGGTAGTGAAACACAACCTTATACATGGGAAGGTAAAGCTTTTGCTCTTTAAGGAAAAGCCCAAGAGAAGATCACAAAACTAGTTAATGATGCCCAAACTAGCGACATAACCACCCAAATTGCGTTAGCAACTGGACATGTAGGGAATCTAATATCTCGTCTCAATCATTGTATATAAAAAAATGGCTTGCAAGTATTGATTTGGTGTATGTCAATTTAATACACTATTGGTACCAATTTAATGATTTCATTGGTGTACACTACGGGTATTGTTGAGTTATCAATCTTTCCAAAGTTCATTTGCCAACAATCCTAGAGTAGGGGCCTCAAGAATAGGCAAGGGGATAATGATAGACAAATATGATCATATCTAGGAGGTATGTGAACCTTGCTCGCATATTTTTGAATGCCATGATGTTTGTATGGCACTAAAATAACATTTTTTAATATACTTTAATTCACTATGCAATTGAAGTTAGCGTTGAGACTTTCCTTTAACATCAAAATGCAAGTGTCACGAGTATACAAGTACATCTAAGAGTAGAGAACTATTATATTGTCTTCACTTTAACAATTGCCTATAATTTAATCAATCTCAAAATTGGTTGGTAGGAATGCATTAAGCATTGGACCAAAAGAGATTGTAAAGTTTAACACTTAAAATGACTGAGCACTATTGACAACATATTGGCGAGGATTCATTTGATCATGATAGATCAACCTTTTCCATACAATGCACACTTTAGTGGATGAGACAATCAAGGGTGCAATGGGGAAAGACAGGAAATCATGGGGATCATTAATGCTTGTACACTTTCATCCAAGTAGCAAATAACCATACTCGATTGAGAACTACTTTGAGTTGAGTGCAAATAACTAAGTTGTACTCAACATCCACGTGAAACTTTGATAGGGTGACACATAAACACGAATATTGCAACATAAGTTGTGACAAACATTACCTTGTATCAATATTTGTCTAGGTCGTCCAAGATTTACAAGGTTTCTCTTAGTGCATAGGCCAAACATGAACTTATGCATATTTTTGTGTAACATAGATGCCAAAGCAAATGCACTTCACACTTCCTAGGCTTTAGCTATATCATTGGCTAGAGCTTTTAAGAACATGAGCAATTATCTACTAGTGCTCGAGCTATAAATTATTTCCATGATGAGAGAATGTCCAACCAATTTTGCACATTTGTTCGTTTATGCACAATAAGAAGAATCGAGCGAGTGAAATGGAAAGCAATAATGGGCATACAAAAGCTCTCTCTCCCTCTTCCCCCTCCCTCCCATCAAACCTTTGGAAATGCTTGTCACATGTAAGTTAATGTCCTCTCATGTGTAAGATCGAGAAATTTGGGAGCTATAATAAATTGATGTTAAAAATTGATTGTGATAAATATAGCTTGATTAGTTATTGGTGTCAAGATGTGATATCACGATGTGTAGTCAATCTATGGTCAAGTGATAAAAACTCTTGATTGGGTGAAGTTTATTTAATTCTTTATCAAATTCTTTATAATCTATGGCCAATGAAAACCATAAAGAACCTATTGTTTTCATAACTAGCCTTACCGAATTGCACATTTATACTTTATCATACACTTTCTCATACCAATTTCTTCCTACTCATATAGGTATACGTACATATAATTATATGTGTGCATGTAGTATGTCAAGTATATGTATATACATAGACACATGGGCTTTCTAATTTTTCTTTCTTCATGCATTACAAGCAATACCATTGTTAGGATCATAGATTGACAAATGCGTGATATTCGAGAATACAAAATGGCCCCAAGAATATTAAAAAACCATTCGTTTTGTAAAATAAATATAAAAAAATTAATTAATTATTTAAATAAACGTATTTCACCAAAAAAAACAATTATTCATTAATAGATTATAGTGTCAAGAGAGTTTATGAAACTTTTAATTAATTAATTAATTTTTTAAAAACGAATATTTTTAAATTTATTATACAAATATGATTACTATGTAATTAATATGAACTTTGAAGATATGATTAGTTTGAAGTACTATTTTTAATTTCAACATAAAAATATCCATAAATTTTGAGGAAATAAAAAGTGAGAAATTAATGAGCCATTCGTATTCGTATTCGTTTGCATTCGAATGGGAAACCCGACGAATGCGAATATGTCAATCTATGGTTAGGATAATATCTTGAGATATGTTGTTTGTATATTTACTTCTTTATAACTTGAATCATGAAGACTAGTAAAACTACCACATCAATGCATCTTCTCAAGTTTATGCGCATTGCATGTAATGCACTAGTTATGGCAAATATGTTGCAATATGGTGTTTGGAAAGTTACTTTTCTATAAACATGCACATTGCATGTATATGCAATCTCACAAAGCAATTTGTTTGTTCTTGTATGTTTACATTAAACACAAAAGCTCTATCCTTTTGTCTAGATAAGCCATATGTGAACACAATCATGGAAAACATATAACCTCTTGCTCACCAAAGAAAGTGAAGGTATGATGAGTAAGACTCTACTTGGTATTGTATGTTTTCCATGATCTCTTGTAGGTTATGAACGGCAACATTTCATTGTTATTTAGCAAGGAGATCATTCCTATCAAAGAACTAGGGTACGTTCTATGAAGCAAGTTGGAAATGCAAGGGAGAACATATAGATATATCATTGCAAACAAACAAACATTGCAACAAACAAGATAATAATCATTATCTCATCCCTCCACTTTGGGTAATGAATAAAAAATTGCAGGTACATCAGAAATTGAAGAAGTACTTCTCTAGTTTACTGAGAATTCTTCTTGTTGGTAGATGGGTTAATAGAATCGTATCCAATGAACACGAATAAAAAAGGTTAAAATAAGAAATAATGGAGGAACCCACAAACACCCTTCTTAGTTGGGTGTCAATGAAGTCCTTTTTGCCATTTGTGGCATATCAATAATCTCTCTGCATCAGGTTTGTGAATTCGACGCGTCCACTTATAACAATGGTCAAAGACCAAAGCAATTATATCTGCTTTCACCATTCAACTATGTTCAACATTTGTGTAGAAGATGCTGAACTTTTATCGGGGCTCTGGTTCCCGAACATACTACAACCAATATGATAGATATGATGTAGTTTTGGATAAATCTTAGAATCCAATGCAATCTTAATTAGGTTTTAGCTGATGCAATAGAAGTTAGCTTTTCGCCTCCATGTGATAACAGAAGCTTTGTAAGGGCACTATCATCACAGTAATATCATCAATGTTCCCTCTACTCGATGCTTTTTGGATGAGCATGTTGCATGCATTCATTTTCAAATCGCCATCCTTGTGTTGTTTGGTTGAAGAACCTTGCCCTTGCATGGTCGATGACACATTTGATGCCAACAAGACTTCCCTAGCACAATCAATGGCTTCTTGATCACTCACCTGAAAACAACAAACCATTCATCAGAATAAATATCGATAAAAACAATCAAACATAAGCATATTAACGTGCTTCAAATTTGAGCTCAAATATCATGATCCATTATAAACATATATAACTGTGGTTGTGTGTAGTAGTTACCTTGTCCCATAGTCCATCTGATGCTAAGATTACAAACTCGCATTCCGGAGTAATCTTAATCTTCTTAACATCGGGCTTGGAAGATACCCATCGCTTCAAGTTCTTATCCCCAAAACCTCTTGTCACTGCTAATGTGCCTTGAAGTCTCCACATTCCATTGATACAATCTATAAAACCTCCCTGTAATTTTCAAACATAGAGGGATACACTGGTAAGAATCTACAAAACCTTGTATAGTGTCCATCAACACTAAAAAACTTACTGACTTTAAATATCGTATCATCATAAAAAATAAATATGTATGGATTAATCAGTTATAGAAGCCATGCAAGATTAAGAGATGTTAATTAAACCTTGTAGATTAATTGTCCAAAAAATATCAACTCCATATATAAACTACTTCAAAATTATTCATGACGTGAGCTTAATGTTTTGAGGTATGTTTTACAGGATCACTTACCAAGTCCTCAACCCGTTGGCATTCTTCTTTATTGTTCGCACGATGAAGAGTCGTGAGTGCTTCGGCTTTACCACTCCTACATAGGACCGCCTTGCAATCACCGGCATTTGCCACAACCAATTGTCCCTCTGTCACCAGAGCCGAGACTGAACATGCCCCACTATTCACATCCTAATCATTGAAACATATATTTAGGCAACAATGAGCACAAATGATTCCATAAAAACAAAGGCTTGATTTGGTCTATACATGCAACATCCAATTTCTGCATGTTACCAGAGTCACATACATGTATAAAAGGATACTAGTCTTGTAAACCAAATGTGTGTAACATATAAAGAAAAGAAAAAATGAGGGCATAGAAAAGCCTCCATTTATCTACAAAAATCTCATGTGCACATATTTATTTACTTATGTGTCTGTGTCTGTGTCTGTGTATATATAATGTGAATATTTGTATCGTATGGAGATTGAAAAAAACACAAGTGGCACAAAAAAACCCATTGATCTAACATGGAATATCCATGTGTGTATTATGTACATGTCCAATACATACATACATGTGCTTGTATATATGTATGTGTAGAAGTGGATGTCAACATGCAATATCTATGAGTGTGTTTAGTATCTATGTTTATGCACATGCACATGAATGTGTGAATTTATATGCATCTCTGTGGAATCTGTGACATATATATATACCTTAGATAGGAATTGTGAATCTGTATTGGCATATCCAGCTACCATGGCATCCTCTATGCTTGCTTCACTGTCCATTTCCATAGCTATGTTCTCACCGAGCTTCTCAGCTACAAACTTTACTGCATCTATGCCTCCATGGCCATCAAAAACACTAAAAAGGCCTTGCTTTGGCTGACCCTTGAAATTAGGAAGGGCTGAGTAACCATCTTCCATGACAAATTTCCTTCCTTTCTTGAAAGCCAGCCCAAATAGGTCATTAGGGTCAGACTGATGACACGAATATGATGTCGACAACGAAGAGGATTCCTCCTCGATCAATTGAAACTGATTGGCTTTATGGAAAGAAGCCAACCTCGCGTGGTCCGGGATAGACAACTTTGCGGGCTTGTTCCTCTTAGGGGAGACCTTGAGAGCTCTATTTTCTTTGTGACTTGTTGTTGTTGTTGTTGCTGTTGAAGATGATGATGGTGATGGTGATGGTGATGGTGACATAACAAGAGGGAAATTTGTCTTCTGGAAGGAGTAGCAAATCTGAGCGTTGAACTGCATAAGATGTGCGAGAGCTGGTCTGAGAAGAAGCTCCTGATCACAAGAAGCCATGGAATCAGTTGGGATTGACACAGGGGAGATTTTTTGAAATAGAACACCAAAGAGGGTTTCTTTTTTTCGTTTTTTTGTCTTCTGAGTGTGGATTGATTGACGAAACAGGGTTTTTGTAGGGGGGGGGTGTGGGGAGGGAATCAAGAGCTCTGAATTTATATGCCTCTGGCTGGAAAGACAGAAAAGAGTTTCCATTTATTTACAGATCTGTCCTTCCTTCTTCTCTCTCACAAAAAGAGACAGAGCAACGACACGGTCTTTCTTCCACACGGTCCTCTCTCCTCGTCATTTTACTTTCATGGTCTGTGCCGTTAACTCTCCGTCAACGTCTCCTTCTGCGCCGTTAACGTCTCCGTCATCTCTTCTTGTCTTCTTCTCTCTCTCTCTCTCTCTCTCTCTCTCTCTCTATCTCTCTCTCTCTCTCACTGTACACAGAGGAGACAACATTCTAAGATGTAATTCACCTCTTTTTTGGTCTTACTCATAGGCCATTTTGGCTTCTTCAAAGACACATAATTACATATATGTACATATATCTTTCTTCCGTTTGGGTCCCGTCCTTCGCTCTCTCTCTCTCTCTCTCTCTCTCTCTCTCTCTTTCGATGAATGGGTAAATATCCCATTTTTTGTTGTAAACCATTTGTCTCATGGGCCAATTTTGGCCTTAGAAGACATTAATATTTCTCTCTTTCTCTCTCTCTCTCTCTCTCTCATCGAAACCTTCTCTTTCAGTTTCTCGAGTCTCTGGCAGTCTGCCCGACACTCACCCACGAGACCATTGCTTGTTCTCTTTCTCACCACGCCTCCCCCATACATGGCAATTACGATGCCTGGCATCGGGACCATGTTCCGTTTTTGTCCGTTTTCCAAGCTTCTCTCGTTGTCCAATGATCCAACATCAAGACATAGTCCATTTTTATTTTTATTTTGTTGGCAATCTAGTATCGAGCCAAAGCTTCTTCTACAAGTCTCCCTTCCTTCAGTCTCTCTTAGGCCATTCCCTTGCTCGCTCGCCCCATTTTCCTTTTCATCTTATCGTAGTGGGGCACATGTCTTATTTGGGTATCAACGTAAAGATAGTGGTTTCAGAATCCTTCTTACTACTTTCCTTTTATTAGAACCCTAGTTTACTTACCCAAAGTCATGACTTTATTTCTTTTCCTTTTACAATCTTTGTTATACCATCTATCACATCTCCTAAACTAGATACCATATATGCCTTCTCACTGATGACTTCATGGTCTCCAAGGAGTTGACTCTCCGTTATCTTGGAGGGTTTAGGGTTTAGGGCTATATTCGAATAACCTGTACAAAAAGGAGTTTTAATTTTCAATCCATGTCACTTTTAGAGGTGGGGCCCTAATCCGGTTCCAAAAAAACACTTTTACTAGAAATGGAAATTTAGAACGCCAAAATTTGCACTAATAAATTATTAGAGTAACTCACATGCCACTCTTGTGCCTTAGACTATAACAATCGATGTGATTCTAGTGGTGTAGATATTAGTAGTTACTTTTCATAAGTGAGTCATTCCCCTTGAATGACAACATCAATGACATTCTCTGCAATTTTTGCCAAACAAACCAATAATTAGGCAAAACGTGTGATATGTGTCATGCATCAACAATGTCTCTCACTTCAACAAACCCTCGGCAAAACAAGTGACTAAAGTAGGATCATAATGTCTCTTTTCTTTATCAACGTAATAGCAATGAAGAAGACACAAACAACTCTTTTTTCCTTTTTTTCCTTTTTTTTTCTATAAAAAATATCCTCCATTGGTATTAAAATAGTCCACTATTACAATGAATATTGCATGTGAATGTGGTTGCATCAGGTTTTAAACCTGATTTCAACATACATTTGAAACATTGGACAACCATATATCCATCCTGGTTCTAATTAGAAATCCACTAAAAATCTCTTGTGCTTGAGTGAGTTCACCATAGTTGGCAATGTGCATACATATCCACCAATGCATTGCCTACCATAATATTATTCCTTAATAATGGTTGGACAAGCCCTTAAGATGCAAAAATAAGTGACCATATTTGGCAAGATGCTCTCGCGTTGCAATGATCATTGCATTGCAATGATCCAAAATGATTCAATGTTTCTTCATCTTGCCCATAAGAAGACACAAGCAACTTCCTTTGCAAAGAATTATATTCCACTCTATTCAATGGTGGTACTAACTCGAATAAAGAGTGGGCTTCCCAAATGGAGACTTTGGTGAAAATCAAGGATATTACAGAGATGGTGGTAGCACTAATAAATGACGGTTTGCAAATCAACCTAATTTCCACTAAGTTCTACCACAAAAGTTTGTGGTCAATCAACACAAACATGGGTGGAAGATTTGCATTGCAACTATGCAACTATGGGCAACTCAAAGAACTACATGGAGCCTACCCAAAAGTAAAAAAATAGAGTGTTTTCAAATAACTAACCATTTTTATCCTAAACGTTTTATATCCATCTAACTACAAGACATTAGGTGAGGCTTCCTCTAATAAATATGTAATCTTGAAGCCCAAGTGAACTCATCCCAAATTTTCGTACCCTTCTCAAGTTCTTCTCGTGAGGCATGTATAAATTACAAAAGAATCATATGAAAACTTGCACCACAACCTAATATCTAGATGGACGGTTTAGACCAACAATATCTCCATTATTTGCAAGCCTCAATAACATCACTGAAAGAGGAGAGATAACTATAGAAAACAATAATGGACTAAGTGAGCATCTTCTACAAACTAATCTCGTAAGGGCAAGTTGCAACTTATAAGGTGACTCCAAATTGAGTTACTGGATTGACTATGGTAAATACTTCTTAAATAAATTTGCCAAGACCTTATACAATATACAATCAAAGACATAGGCCACTATTAATGAAATTCTCCCAACGATGGCACCTTTGGAATATCTCTCATTGAGAGAACACTAGTCCAATCCTCGTAGATCGCAATCTATCTCCGTGGCTTGCAAAACCCATCTCATAGATCACAGTCTATCTCCCATACATGTTAAAAATCTCTCTCTCTCTCTCTCTCTCTCTCTCTCTCTCTCTCTAAGATCAAAGATATCAATTGAGAGAACCCAACATTTATCCTCACCATGGGCTTGTCTTGTCCCATGGACATTACCATTCAAAAATGCTTGTTGACGCTACTTCTATTCAAGATCTTATGTAAAGTTACTCATCTTTCTTCAACCTTTTGAGGATGCTAAAATACTGTCACCTCTCTCTCTAGCCTTGTAGTCACCTCTCTCTTTTGTCAACTTCTTCATTTTCTCTTTTATCTTTTGTCTCTTGATGGTCACAATCATAATTCTGAGGCTTGACTTAAGACTTGGTTGCTTTTCAAACTTGCACAACATTACAATCATAAGGTTGAGAACTTTTTAATTATCTGTCAATGTCCTCAACAATGGCATCACACACTCTCCCTTGTTAACTTTTCCATAGTTATTAAAACGCGTATTCTACGTTTACAATAGGTTTTAGAATACTCTGAAGTATTCTGCATGTATTCTACGTTTTAGAACTACCATGTTTCAAATTTTCACATATTCCACATATTCTAAAAATTTGACGTATTCTACGTATTTAACATTTCAAAAAAGTTTAAAATTTGAATTAATATTATTTTTGCAAAAAAACTTTAAAATTTAAGAAGAATAAAACGTATTTTACATGTATTCTAAGTATTTAAAAAAAAGTTAGAATGCTTAGCATACGTATTCTATGCGTATTCTATGCTAAGTGTTCTACAACAATGAACTTTTCCCAAATTTGTTGTTCACGCATTGCATTAAAATTTTTATAAAATTAAATTTTTTTTTTTTTTGAAAAAAACTTTAAGATTTAAGAAGTATTGAACTTATTTTACAAGTATTCTATGTATTTAAAGTATCCTACATGTATTCTAAGTATTTAACGTATTTTATATCTAAAATATGTATTCTAAGTATTTTTTTTAAAAAGTTAGAATACTTCGCATATGTATTCTATGCATATTGTATGCTAAGTATTCTACAACAATGAACTTTTCCCAATTTTGTTGTTCACACCTTGCAATGCTAAGGTGACAAGGCTTTGCTTTAGTCACACATGAGCAAATCTCTCTAGTATCTATTTGACCTTGCAATGCTAAGGTGACAAGACTTCATTGTGTTCACACATGAGCAAATTTCTCAAGTATCCCTTTGACATTGCAATGCTAAGTGACAAGGCTTCGTTGTGTTCACACATGAGTGAGCAAATCTCTCTAGTATACATGACATCATAGCATAGCTAATATTTCTATTGATCACTTTTTGGCTCATACACAATGCTAAGTAGACAAGGTATGGTTTGGTTAAGGCTCTTGCAAATTGCAAGATAAGAAGTTTATGCCATTGACACCTCTTCGATCACATGGTGTCACATCCTCATTACTCTATTGTCAATTTTTTAGTTGTTCACTTTTTGCACCTTTTGGAGAGGTATTGTGTTTTGTTTGTTCACACTTGCCATTGAAACATAAGCTCAAGGATAAAGTCTTTATCAATCTCTCTGACCATTTTGTACTGCCATTTCTTTTGCCCCTTTTAAGTTATAACTTGATTTTGTTCTTTCACACTAGGAAAATCCATTGTATGCTCATTGGAAAGCCTCAATTGATTTCTCACTTGAGGAAACATAAGACCGAGAAGTTAAGTCCCCATTTTCCTTATGACCATTACATCATGTCAAGCTTGTACTTATTTTTTGCATCTTCCAAGATTTGATTTCGTTCACACTAGTAGAACATAAGGTTGAGAATTGTAAGGACAAGAAGAGGATCAAACATTACGTGCTATCTAAGAGGTTTTTTTTTTCCCAAAAGAAGAATATACTCCATTAATTAAAATGACATACAATACACAACTTTAGACATTACCTACTTCCATATGGACTACATCACTTATATATCTTACACTAAATAGCCCACATGTTTGTTCTCCATGTTTGTCGTGTCATTCACGCTCCTCTATCATCTAATGGGAGGGGGGAACAACCATCTCGGTACTACGTATTGCCATCGTATATCCACTCCAATTTCTGTAGCCATCAGTGTAGTACACCATCGTTTTCTGAATTTCAGCCTCATTAAACCTGAAGCATCATCTGTTCCATCAATCCACTCATATTGGGCCCTCAATGTAGTTATTAGCATGTGCCATATTAGGTTAATAGATTCTGCTGGATGTCGTTTGTTTGCTGAAAATACCCTGGTACATCTTGCGGTCCAAATGTTCCATATGATAATGGGTGCTAGCAACATCCATAGATATACAATTTTCTGCTTCTGGGCATTACTTCTAGGTGCACTGTTACCAACGATCACTCGAATAGTTCCATTCTCCCCTCTATACATAGTTGTACATGTGCTATCAAATTTCTCTACGTCATCATCAAGACAATTCCAACAAGCATGTCCCCAATTGAGGGTAAATGAGCTAGAGGCATGGCAAAGCAATCGTAATGCCCTTCTCCATACTACCGTAGCCTCATGACATTCCCAAAGACAATGGGAAATGCTTTCTAGTTGTTCACATGCACTACATATGTTAGGAAACAAGTGCCTCCGGATGGGAAACCAGATGTCGAGTACCTGGCTACGGAAGACCCGGTGAGAACCGGAAGAGGAGTACCCGGCTACGGAAGACCCGTTGAGAACCGGAAGAGGAGTACCCGGCTACGGAAGACCCAGTGAGAACTGGAAGAGGAGTACCCGGCAAGAGCCGGATGGTGAAGGCCCGGTGAGAAGTGCTCACCGGATGAAGGGACATATTTGTAAATATGTTTCTGAGAGTCCATCGGGGCTATATTTGTAAATAGCCGAAAAGTCATATTAGTATAAATATGACTTAGGGCAAACAGAGAATAGTTAGTTGTTGTCATTTCTTGTTGGCGCAAGATTAGAGTGTGCAACTGTGTACAGAGAGAGTGAGAGAGAGGAAGAGGTCGTTGCCTCTGTTGTAACCGCCGCCTGTGGCGAAGATAGAAAGCTCGAGGTCGTTGCTTTGGTGCTTTACCATTTGTACATTGTGACATAGTGATAGTTTGCAGTCTGCGGGCTGTCGTGGTTTTTCCCTAGTTTGGGTTTTCCACGTTAACATCCTGTGTTCTCTTCTCTCCATTGTGTCGTGCATTCATTCCCCGTTTTTTTCTTCTGTGTTTTGATTCTAAGCTCGGTTGTGGCCGAGCGGTGTCATCGGAGCATGTAGCCCCTGTCAAAGTGGTATCAGAGCAAAACGACACAGAAAATGGACGATTTGTTGGGAGGCATGTTCGAGCTCACCGGCTCCAACTATTCGGTATGGAAGTCGAAGATGAGGGACGTGCTCGTGGTTAAAGATCTTTGGTTGCCGGTTAAGTTCGGGGACAAGAGATCGGACAAAATTGACGCCACGATATGGCAGGTGATGCACATGAAGACAACGGCGTACATACGGTGCTTCATCGACATGAGCCTATACAACAACTTCAATGAAGAGAGCAAGGCTCATGAGCTTTGGGAGAAGATCGACATTATGTTTCAAAACAAAAATGCTCTTAATCAGGTTTTGGTATTCCGGAAGCTAGTAAGACTCCGGTACCAAGATGGCTCCAGCATGGCGGAGCACATGAATGCCTTCCAGGGGCTGATCCACCAGGCACCATCAAAGTACCTCTCGCCGATGAGGTACTAGCGCTACTCCTGCTCGGTTCTCTCCCGGATAGCTGGGAGATGTTGGTTGTCACTTTGGGCAATGCCAGGCTGGAAGGGAAACGGTTATCCCTAGCAAGAGTGAAGTCGAGCTTGCTAGATGAGGAGGCGTGTCGGAAAGATAAGGATATGAGCTCCGACTCCAAAGCGCTCCGTACTGAATCGGAACGCGGAAGACAAAGGAACCGTAGCCCCCAGAACCGGGAAAAGTCGGGGACACGGTCAAAGTCAAGGGGGAGGCCTACTTGCTTCTATTGCGGCAAGCCGGGACACTTCCAGAAGAACTGTCAACACTTCCGAAAAGACAAGGAAACCGACGGTACCGATTCGAAGCGGACACCGGACCGGAACGGTAAAGACCGGAGGGGAATGAACCAGAAGGGAACGACGACAATCGCGGCAAGTGAAGAAGAGTTGATGCTCATCACCGAGGAGACTGAGATAAACCTTGCCGGCGACGAGATGACCTGGGTGGTCGACTCTGGAGCGTCATTCCACCTTACCCCGAACCGGAAATGCTTCTCATCCTACTCAGCCGGTGATCACGGTTGTGTCCAGATGGGGAATGAAGGTACATGCCGAATTGTCGGCATAGGAGACGTGTGGTTGACAACACCAACCGGATGCAAGCTGCTGTTGAAGGATGTCCGACACGTTCCAGAGGTTCGTCTGAACCTGATATCAGCCGGTTGGCTAGATGATGAAGGCTACACGGGTAGCATCCGGAACGGTGTTATGAAGTTCAGCAAAGGGAGCCTGATTGTGGCTCGGGCCCGGAAGGTAAACACGCTGTACCTGATGAATGCCTGGTTATGTCCGGAGGAAGTGAACGTGGCATCCGACACTGCTGGTGAGCTGTGGCACAAAAGGCCGTGTCACATGAGCAAGAAGGGGATGAAGAGGCTTGCAGACGACAACCTCATTCCAGTGAAGAACGTGCAATTGGAGAAGTGCACTAATTGTCTGGCCGGTAAGCAAAACCGGACCTCCTTCCGACCAAGGCCACCGATGAGACGTAATGCACCACTGGAGTTGGTGCATACTGATGTGTGTCAAGTGGACACGAAGTCACATGCAGGATCGCAATACTTCGTGACATTCATAGATGACCATAGCCGGAAGCTGTGGGCCACACCGTTGAAGACGAAGGATCAAGTGCTATCCGTCTTCAAAGAGCTCCACGCGAGAGTGGAAAGACAAACCAGCCGAAAGCTGAAAGCGGTTCGAGCAGATAACGGAGGTGAATACCGGGGGCAGTTCGAGGAGTACTGTCGCTCGAAGGGAAACCGGCTCGAATTTACCGTGCCGAAGACGCCAGAACTAAACGGACTGGCCGAGAGGATGAATCGGATCATAATGGAGAGGGTCTGGAGTATGCTGGTGCATGCAAAACTACCCAAGAAGTTTTGGGCTGAGGCACTGTCGACAGCGACATATGTGATAAAGAGATCACCCTCAGTACCCTTGGACGGAGACACGCCACAGAGAGTATGGACTGGTAAGGAAGTATCCTACCGGCATCTGAAGGTATTCGGGTGTCTTGCGTATGTGAATGTAGCTAAGGACCGGAGAGGAAAACTAGATCTGAAGACCCGACCATGCATATTCCTCGGTTATGACGACGATGAGTTTGGCTACCGAGTGTGGGACCTGGTCGATAAGAAGGTATTCCAGAGTTGAGATATTATCTTCATGGAGGACAAGACGCTCGCCGACTGGGAGTCGGAGAAGAAGATAATGAACTCCGAGTCGACCGGCAAGGATTGATTCTACGATGAGCAAACCCAAACGGCAAGAGACCGGTTAGCACTCGAGGAACCAGCCGGTTACGGTGAGGATACCGAACCGGCAGAAGAAGAAGTAGAGGAAGCTGAAACCGGAACCGTCCAAGACCCCGAATCGGATTCGGATGAAGAGCGAATGGAGGGCCCGGTTACCGAAGCCCAAAGACGGAGATATCCTCTCAGAGAGAGAAGCCCCCCCCAGAGATTTCTAGATGCAGAGCATGTGCTGCTAACCGATGAGGGGGAGCCAGAAAGCTTCGTAGAGGCGAAGGATGACACCCACAACCGCAAATGGTTAAGTGCCATGCAGGATGAGATGGATTCCTTGCATGAGAACCATACGTACGAATTGGT
>NW_028230780.1:0-32802 GCF_043228905.1 Azolla caroliniana
GTCTGTACTTTAAAATCCATAGCCTAGATATTCAGGACTTATATACAAGAAGTTAAAACTCAGATGGCTTCACAGGACATATCATGAAACAAAAAAGGATTCTGAGAGAATAATTTCCATTGTTGTCTTCACAGAATTCATCGCCCCCTTTGAAGAATGAACTTACAGTAGAAAATCTTACAATATTAAAGTCTTTAATGAATTCAACTAACAATCTTCTCTTGGTAGCAAAAGAAGAGCAGATTTATGTGCCAATAGAGGACACACAAACTCTTATACAATATTTTTACTCATTTTAACATGGCTCTGCAAAACTCCTATGCTCAAATAACATCAGGAAACATGAGCAATATCGGCAATGAAGAAATCCAAGTCCTGTTGACAACAGCTAATATATTATGAAAGATAAGTACAAGTGGTTGAGAGGCATAAACACTTTGGAAGAAAGACGAAATATATCAATTCATTTGTCAATCATCAAAATTAATAGTGAACTCCAAGTGGATGTTTTTCAGTTTTCTGGTACAATGTATTGATAGGGTGACTTTCAAGCATTAAACAGAGAGACCTCCCCTAATATGTGTTCATGAACCTCTTGGGGGACCTTGTAGACAGTGTTGTATCCCTTAACCTTGTGCTTTGCTTGAGTCATATTGAATTTGATCGCAAGAATGGCATCAGCGTAGATTATTGCGATGGGTGCTTCTTTTAGTAATGCATATGTGTTCTTGCACTGCGGCAACTTTGCATAATAGTTTCCATACACGACAGACTCACCAACGTTGAAATTGTTGCCCCAACCATCCCTCACCACTTCTTTCAATAATGTCTTTCCTTGCTTGCACACCACAATGTAGTAGTCTTCTAAATCTTCATTCTGAGGATATTTGAGCACTACAAAATGATCTCCAACTTCCAATAAAACTGCCAAGTCTTGATTTTGGTTGTAGTATACAATATCGTTTGAATGCACATCCTCTTCAATATCATCTTGTCGTTCAGGCTCAAGCTTCTACAACTTCCAGGGCTCCACGATTGATAGGTTGATGCATTTATCCCAAGCTTCATCTAGACACATGGAACAAAAGCATGATAAACTACGGAGTAACAATTGGGTTGTGCCCTTGCGGCTAAACCCTAACACACAATGGGTGCTGCGTGTGCCTTCCATAGTTTTACAACCATATGATTTAGTTCTATCGACCTCATCAGCGCGAACTTCAACAAATAATCTGTTCTTACCATCATTTGACATCTTCCATGTTAGCCACTACACAACATCATGTGCATTTTGTAACTTAGCGCCATTATTATCCAACTGCTCACTTGTAAGGGCACGTTTGATCACAGCCCCCGCGCCATCATGCTCTCCTTTTCCATGTCTAGACCCGAAGTAATTCCATTGCATACGAATATTGAATAAGGAGAAATACCTGCTTTGGTATCTCAGGTTTCCAACAAAATTAGTACTATGTTGTCAATTGAGAGTACTACACTTCCATTAATACTGATTTAGTACAAATACAAAACAAAGCATAGCACAACGTATCCATTGAGAACACTCTACACTTATTAAAAGATAAATAGTACTATGTTGTCGACCAACAGTACCTGGCATCCATTTAATACTAACTTAGTATGGATATAGCACAAAGTATAGTACAATGAGTTCATGGAAAGCACTCTACATGTATTAACAGATAAATAGTACAAAATGTTCAATATCGGATAGTACAATACAATGTGTCCACAGAGAACACAACCCTCCTTAGAAGATCATTAGTACTACAAGACATGTACTTTACATCCCCCAATAAACATTGATTTAGTATAGATACAACACATAGTACAATACAGTGTGTTCATGGAGAACATTGAACATTGATTAATAGATAATCAGTACCACACAGTGTGTTTAAAAGATGAGTACAATACTATGAGTACAACATGAGTAAATACTGATTTAGTACAATTCTCTTAAGGAAGGACAATACTATGAGTACAAGATGAGTACTTTACATCCTTCTATACACACAACATAGTACAAATACAGTACACAACATAGTACAATGTGTCTATGGAGAACAATTTTCATGGATAAAAAGATAATTAGTACAATTCTCTTAAGGACGGACAATACTATGAGTACAAGATGAGTACTTTACATCCTTTTGTAAACACAACATAGTACAGAACCAACACACAACATAGTACAATGTGTCTATGGAGAACCCTTCACATGGATTAATCGATACTTAGTACAATTCTCTTAAGGACGGACAATACTATGAGGGCTATTTGAGTACTTTACATCCTCCTGTAAACACAGCATAGTACAGAACCAACACACAACATAGTACAATGTGTCTATGGAGAACCCATCACATGGATTAATCGATACTTAGTACAATTCTCTTAAGGACGGACAATACTATGAGTACAAGATGAGTACTTTACATCCTTTTGTAAACACAACATAGTACAGAACCAACACACAACATAGTACAATGTGTCTATGGAAAACCCTTCACATGGATTAATCGATACTTAGTACAATTCTCTTAAGGACGGACAATACTATGCGGGCTATTTGAGTACTTTACATCCTTCTATACACACAACATAGTACAATGTGTCTATGGAGAACACTTCACATGGATAAAAAGATAATTAGTACAATTCTCTTAAGGACGGACAATACTATGAGTACAAGATGAGTACTTTACATCCTTCTATACACACAACATAGTAAAATGTGTCTATGGAGAACACTTCACATGGATAAAAAGATAATTAGTACAATTCTCTTAAGGACGGACAATACTATGAGTACAAGATGAGTACTTTACATCCTTCTGTAAACACAACATAGTACAGATACAACACACAACATAGTACAATGTGTCTATGGAGAACACTTCACATGGATAAAAAGATAATTAGTACAATTCTCTTAAGGACGGACAATACTATGAGTACAAGATGAGTACTTTACATCCTTCTGTAAACACAACATAGTACAATGTGTCTATGGAGAACACTTCACATGGATTAAAAGTTACTTAGTACAACATAATACAAACAAAATTAGTATGCATGCATCCATTCACAAGTGCAAGATTCGAATAGTTACAAACATAATTAGTATGCATCCATGTGAATAGTATTGTTTGTTAATAGTTACAAACATAATTAGTATGTATCCACTAACACAAGAATTACTTCCTTACACATTGCATGATAAGTACTAAACATATGGATTAAAAATTACCTAGCGATAAAGTAGAACGATCGTGCCGCCTTAAACTGCGAGGCAGCACCATCAGACCAAACCCAATGACGGTTAAAGGTTAACCCTAGAGAAAATAAATCTGCATGGTGAAGCTTAAAACAATGTTGAACAAATAGTGTATCATGCTTTTTATCATCTGAAATGTAAAATATTGATTTCTTATGTAACTCACCGTCTTGCCTCCAATAGCAAATATGTACAAGTATTGTACATTGATCATTGTACCAATGCATTGATTGAACCTCATTTTGAACTTTAAATATATTGTTTTCTGCAAAATCAATAACGGATACGATGACACCCGTTGGTAAGTTATTAATACATTCCTTGAACTGTGAATTTTGCCAATAACTCCGGAAGTTATGTGGAATAAACTCCCCAAGTTGTTTCTTAAATTCTGAGACAAGGGTAGCAGCACATGTCTCCTTATATACTTCCTTGATACGCTTAGTTACAACTCACTTGCCAATATTTTCAGTCACATCCTCCAAATATTTCCATTTCACGATATGACTATTTCCCATATCAAGCTCCTGCCTACAAAATAATGGTAGCGGACAAACCTTACATGTTCTTAATAGACATGTACGACGATGCCACTCACATGATGGTTCTTTTTCACAAACACAAGACCTCCATAACTCAAAAACGGATGCATAAGTCATGTTTCGTGCATTATACCTATTATCCTCCCCATTTGGTCTACAAATCTCACAAGTGCAGACACATAATTCCTCGTGTATACCCTTAGAATCAATACGCATTGCATTCACTGCTAGCCTTAACATGTCCATCTTCACATGGTACACAACAACATGTATTCCTCTCATTTAATTTTCTAACATAAAATGTTTTCAAACCTTGGAACTTGCGGAATCCAACAGTCAAGCTTGGATGTTGGTCTGTAAAGTTCATGTACAATTCAGCCTACATCAACCAATATATATAGCAAACATTAATATACACTTGGTCAAAACACAAAGTTATGGAATGTGAATTGATATAAAAAAATGGAATACCTCTGTCATCTCCAAGAAGTGTCTAGGGTGAATCTGGTACTTACCCTGACTTATTCGTTGTCTACACACGTCCTTCTTATTTGGTGAGACACGCGTATTTTTGGCCCAAAATGAATCCACTTTCTCAATAATCTCTTGAGATAAGGCATCACATCGTCGTCTACGTCCCGACCCCAGCCACTTGAATTTGCTTGAGTGTATATTTCGGCGATGTTTCCTCAAGTTCCTTCTTTGAATACCCAGGGCTAAGGCAACTTTAGTATCACTATATTTTTTTTCTCTCGCACCGTTCACAACCATCTGTAGGGATGCCCTCTTTGCAGCAAGTTTGTTTAAGCTCTCTACACCTTTCACTAAGTCTAGGGATGACTTCATAGACTCCACAATCTCTTCTGAAACACATTGGTCCCTAAATTTTATTCTCTCCATGTCTTCATTCAAACTTTGATGGTGTAACACTCTACAGATAATATCGATCCTCTTCACTAAATCTCTTCGTTATTTCTACCAAATAACGGACTATGTGAAGAACCACTCGTCTCTTAGTCCTTTCAGATATGCATGAGTTACTTGACAACTCACTCTCGTTAGGAACCCCCATTCAATCACTAGATTTATCCACAAAAATTAAGTGTCTTGCGAAAGTAGTTAATGTTATATAGACTCAACCAAGAAAACACAATCAAATGTTTTTAAATGTGACCTGCAAAGTGAGAAATATTTTGTTTCAAACATTAGAATTACATATCAAATATGACAAATGTCAATTCTAAAAATTTAGTACTGAAATATGAAGAAATGAAACATTTTAGTACTGAAAATAAAAAAATGGATGGAAGGAACCTCGAATGGTGGAGGGAGCGTTGGATATGCCGCCTCGATTTGGTGGAAGGAACCTCCAATGGTGGAGGGAGCGTGGATATGCAGCCTCGATTTGGTGGAAGGAACCTCCAATGGTGGAGGGAGCGTTGGATATGCCGCCTCGATTTGGTGGAAGGAACCTCCAATGCCGCCTCGATTTGGTGGAAAAAGCCCCAAATCACCACGACATCAACTGCAATCGGTGGAAGTAAGAAAGTCGTTGTCGAAGAAGTGACTATTGGCTGCTACCTAAACCCTCAGAACAGTCTCTGTACCTCAACCTCAACCTAACAAAAACAGAAACCCTAAAAAAATCAGAAATCCTCAACTCAAACTCTCCAACCAGACATGGATGTCTGAGATTTAGATTGAAGGAAAATCAGAACCGTGACATGGATGTCTGTGATGAAAACCTCAGAGGGATAGAGGAAGAGCAGTATGAGGGGAATCGCCAAAACGACGTGAGGGGAAGCGCCAAAATCGACATGAGGGGAAAATAGCCCCCAAAATGGAAGAACATCTCCTCACATGTTCCCCCCACTCCTTCTACAGTAAATGACACTTGTACTACAGTCACCCACTCTCCAAAATCGATTTTCTTTTTCTCTAATTTTTTTTCTGAATTATTCAGTACTAACAGTATTGAAAGTACTGACAATTTTTGTGGCCAAAAACAGTACTTTTCTGGTACACCGTAGCGTGCTTCGACCCTGCAAGTTGTTGTTGAAGGATGTCCGACACGTTCCGGAGGTTCCTCTGAACCTGATATCAGCCGGTCGGCTAGATGATGAAGGCTACACGGGTAGCATCCGGAACGGTGTCATGAAGTTCAACAAAGGGAGCCTGATTGTGGCCCGGTCCGGAAGGTCAACACATTGTACCTGATGAATGCCCGGTCATGTCCGGAAGAAGTGAACGTGGCATCCGACATTGCCGGTGAGCTGTGGCACAAGAGGTTGTGTCATATGAGCGAGAAGGGGATGAAGAGGCTTGCAGACAACAACCTCATTCCAGTGAAGAACGTGCACTTGGAGAAGTGCACTGATTGTCTGTCCTATAAGCAAAACCGGACCTCCTTCCGACCAAGGCCACCGATGAGACGTAATGCACCACTAGAGTTGGTGCATACGGATGTGTGTCAAGTAGACACGAAGTCACATGCCGGAGCGCAGTACTTCGTGACATTCATAGATGACCACAGCCGGAAGCTGTGGGCCACACCGTTGAAGATGAAGGATCAGGTGTTATCCGTCTTCAAAGAGCTCCACGCGAGAGTGGAAAGAGAAACCGACCGGAAGCTGAAGGTGGTTCGAGCAGATAACGGAGGAGAATACCAGGGGCAGTCCGAGGAGTACTGCCTCTCGAAGGGAATCCGGCTCGAATTTACCATGCCGAAGACGCCGGAACTAAACGGACTGGCCGAGAGGATGAACCGGACCATAATGGAGAGCGTCCGGAGTATGCTAGCGCATGCAAAACTACCCAAGAAGTTTTGGGCTGAGGCATTGTCGACGGCGACATATGTGATAAATAGATCACCCTCAGTACCCTTGGACGGAGACACGCCACAGAGAGTGTGGACCGGTAAGGAAGTTTCCTATCGGCATCTGAAGTTGTTCGGGTTTCTCACGTACGTGCATGTAGCTAAGGACGGGATAGGAAAGTTAGATCCAAAGACCCGGCCATGCATATTCCTCGATTACAGTGACGATGAGTTCGGCTACCGAGTGTGGGACCTGGTCGACAAGAAGGTATTCCAGAGTCGAGATATTATCTTCATGGAGGACAAGACGCTCGCCGACTGGGAGTCGGAGAAGAAGATAATGAACTCCGAGTCGACCGGTAAGGATCGACTCTACGATGAGCAGACCCAACCGGCAAGAGACCATTTAGCACTCGAGGGACCAGCCGGTTATGGTGAGGATACCGAACAGGCTGAAGAAGAAGTAGTGGAAGCTGAAACCGAAACCGGCCAAGACCCCGAATCGGATTCGGATGAAGAGCAAATGGAGAAGCCGGTTACCGAAGCCCGAAGACGGAGATATCCTCTCAGAGAGAGAAGGGCGCCCCGGAGATTTCCGGATGCAGAGCATGTTCTGCTGACCGATGAGGGGGAGCCGGAAAGCTTCGAAGAAGCGAAGGATGACACCCACAGCCGCAAATGGTTAAGTGCCATGCAGGATGAGATGGATTCCCTGCATGAGAACCATACGTACAAATTGGTGGAGTTGCCGAAAGGAAAGCGGGCACTCCGAAACAAGTGGGTGTACAAGTTGAAACCGGGAGATGCCGGCAACCCCCCGAGATACAAAGCCAGGATCGTGGTGAAGGGGTTCCAACAGAAGAAGGGCGTGGACTTCGACGAGATATTTGCCCCGGTAGTAAAGATGACCTCCATCCGGACGGTGCTGAGTATAGCGGCAAGCATGGACCTCGAGGTAGAACAGCTGGACGTGAAGACGACATTCCTTCACGGCAACCTCGAAGAGGAGATCTACATGCAGCAACCAGAGGGATTTGTGGAGAAAGGGAAGGAGCACCTGGTATTCTGGCTGAAGAAGAGCATGTACAGACTAAAGCAGGCTCCCCGACAATGGTACCGGAAGTTCGATTCCTTCATGACCGATCAAGGGTACCACAAGACGCAAGCCGATCACTGCGTGTTTGTGAAGAAGTTCGAAGGAGGCGACTTCCTGATACTCCTTCTGTACGTGGACGACATGTTGATCGTCGGACGAGATCAAGCCAAAATATGGATGCTGAAGAAGGCTCTCAACCAGACCTTCTCAATGAAAGACTTGGGTTCAGCAAGACAAATGCTGGGGATGCATATTATTCGGAACCGGTCAATGAAGCAATTATGGCTGTCACAAGAGAAGTACGTGACAAAGGTGCTTCAGCGGTTCAACATGTCAGATGCGAAACCGGTCGGATCGACACTTCCGGCAAACTGCAGGCTATCCGGTAAGCATAGCCCGAAGACGAAAGCAGAGAAGGCGGATATGATGAATATTCCATATGCCTCTGCCGTCGGGAGCTTGATGTACGCAATGGTGTGTACCCGACCGGATATAGGATACGCAGTCGGAGTGGTGAGCCGGTTTATGAGCAATCCCGGCAAGGAGCACTAGAACGCAGTCAAATGGATACTCCGGTATTTGAAGGGCACTTCAAATATGTGTCTCCGATTCGGCTCTGGAAAACCTCAACTTGACGGTTTCACCGATTCAGACATGTCGGCTGATGTGGATACCAGCCGGTTTACATCCGGGTATGTAATGACATAAGCAGGGGGAGCTGTCTCGTGGCAGTCGAGGCTGCAGAAGACGGTTGCATTGTCAACCACGGAGGCGGAGTACATGGCGGCTGTGGAAGCCGGCAAGGAAATATTATGGATGAAGGACTTCATCGGAGAGCTCGGTATCCTGCAAGATGAATACCGACTCTATTGCGACAGTCAAAGTGCCATCCATCTTGCTAAGAATGCGGCCTACCATTCCCGGACGAAGCATATCCAGCGAAGATATCACTGGATCCGGGAAAGAGTAGATGACCAGGAGTTCGCACTAACGAAGATCCACACGGCCGAGAACGGGTCAGATATGCTGACCAAAGTGCTGATACCCGACAAGCTGGATGCATGCCGGAAGAGGATCGGACTAGTAAGACACCCCATGCCGGAGTGAAGGGGGAGTTTGTTGGGAGACAGGTCCCTCCGGATGGGAAGGGAGAAGAACAAGGTCGGAACCGGATGAGGAGTACCCGGCTACGGAGAGCCGGATGGTGCAGACCCGATGAGGAGTGCTCACCGGATGAAGAGACATATTCGTAAATATGTTTCTGAGAGTCCATCTTGGCTATATTTGTAAATAGCCGAAAAGTCATATTAGTATAAATATGACTTAGGGCAAACTTTTAGATGTTGTTGTCATTTTCTTGTTGGTGTAAGGAGAGAGAGAGCGCGTAACTGTGTACAGAGAGAGAGAGAGAGGGAGAGAGAGGTCGTTGCCTCTGTTGTAACCGCCGCCTGTGGCGAGGATCATGAGCACGAGGTCGTTGCCTCCGTGAACTCATTGTTGTACATTCTAACATAATGATAGTTTGCAGCCTGTGGGCTGCCGTGGTTTTTCCCTTAGTTTGGGTTTTCCACGTAAACATCCTGTGTACTCTTCTTCTTCTTCGTGTCGTGCTTTATTTCCCGTTTCTGTGTATGATTCTAAGCTCGGTTGTGGTCGAGCGTTGCGTATAGGGAGCGTGCAGTTCCTGTCACGAAGTGCTCGTGAGCCCAAGCTTCGTTGGTTGATGTTGGTCCGCCCCGTTTGTCGTTGTGAGCCCGTGTGCTCGCCATTCGGGTGATTGTGGTTCGTTGGGGTTGGCATTTTGGTGGTGCTCGTGTGTTCATCTTCATCATGGTTGGTTTTGCTCTTTTCTCTAAGGGCATTTAGTATTTATGTTTTGATTAAGTCGGTGGTTAGCTAGAAGTTGCTATTGTAATCAAACCCTATTTATAAAGGGGCCTCTTACGTTGGAATCTAACACGTATTTACTCCTTTGGTCAATATCATTCGTGTTTGTGTTATCGTCCCCTTGGATTCATAAAGAGGATTCGTAGAGAGAGTTCGTAGAGTGGGTTCGAAGAGAAGATTCGTAGAGAGAGTTCGTAGAGTGGGTTCGCAGAGAGGATTCGTAGAGAGAGTTCGTAGAGTGAAGATTCGTAGAGTGTTTGAAGAGGATATTCGTACAGTGGGTTTGTAGAGAGGATTCATAGAGAGAGTTCGTTGAGAGAGTTCTAGAGTGAAGATTTGTATAGTGAGGATTCGTAGAGTGAAGATTCACAGAGAGGATTCGTAAAGAGAGTTCGTAGAGTGAAGATTCGTAGAATGAAGATTCGTAGAGTGCAAATTCGTAGAGTGAAGATTCGTAGAGTGAAGATTCGTAGAGTGAAGATTCGTAGTAGAGTGAGGATTCGTAGATTCGTAGAGGGAGGATTCGTAGAGTGAAGATTCGTAGAGTGAGGATTTGTAGACTGAAGATTCGTAGTGTGAGCATTCGTAGAGTGAAGATTCGTAGAGTGAGGATTCGTAGAGTGAGGATTCGTAGAGTGAAGATTCGTAGAGTGAAGATTCGTAGAGTAAGGATTTGTAGAGTGAAGATTCGTAGAGAGGATTCGTAGAGTGGGTTTGAAGAGTGCTTTATATTTATAAGATTTAAAATAAATAATTAATTAATTATTTATCCCTTGAGTACTCCCTAGTCCAAGACCCCCTGTGGTCCCACCCAAGTAACACACGCACGCGAAACTTCACGACACCGGATGAACAACGACGAGTTGGATTTAGAGGTCACAAACCCCATCTCACGCAATCGGTGCGTGATCTTCGCATTCCAAGCTCAGGGGACTTGTTTCAAACCGTAAAGCAACTTCTTAAGCCGGCACACCGCCGACTTCTTCATCTTTGACTGAAAACCGAGAGGTTGGATCATATAGACCCGTTCTTCAAGGTCACCTTGAACAAACGCATTCTTCACGTCCATCTGGTGAAGATGCCACCCCCTTGCCGCAGCAACCGCTAGTACCACATGAATCGTCATCATCTTCGCTACCTTGTTCTTGAAGCCTCCGATAATTGACGTGGCCAATTCGCTTGTGCCACAGGTCAATGTCTGATTCGACCTTCTGCCCTTTCGCAAACATAGTGGGGCCGACATCATTAATGTTGAGGATGAACATCCTCCCAACTCTGCGCCCTTGCGCAATTATCCGCACCTGCATTCCCTGGTCGATGATTTGCCCAACTGACACTAGGTTCTTTGTGATAGTCGGAACGTGTAGTACGTTCATCAGCTTCCCCTTTTGTCCGACATGGCTTAAAGGGACTTCTCCGACATGCACAATCGAGTGAGGAGTGTCGTCTCCGGATTTGACAATCCTCGGTTGTTCTAGTTTCTCCAAATAAGTGAACCACTCTTCACGGCTCTTCATGTGGTTGTGCTTCATCTCGAAGGCTAGCCCTTTACCGGTTTTCTTGGTTACGGATCCTTCCGATCCTTCCGCGTAGTGCAAGCTTTGCCGGTTCTCCCGACCGGTTTTGCCGGATCCGGATTTGTTCGAATCGGCGCGCTTGTTCCAGCACTCGTTTTCCTTGTGGCCCTTTTTGCCACAGTACCAGCATTCCGTGTCGGCCTTTCCTTGCTGCTTCCCGAAGCCGCTTTGACTCCCCCTGCTTGTGGAAGGCCCGGAACTGCTGTCAGCACAACCTCTGTGCCTCTGGTCCTACTCTTGTCGGCCGCCTCCATTGCGTGCTAGCCCACCTCGTCCACCACGTCCATGGGGCCGATCTGTCTCTGTGAACAATATCCGTTCGTCCGATTGAGTGGTCCTTGACCTACTCACATGGTTCTCTTCGACCATCAACATCGATTGCAAGTCGAAGAAGGACGGTGGTTTCTCCCGAGTGCAGATCGCTATCCGGATTGGCCTGTACCTTTGCGCTAGACCACCGAGGCAGATTTGTACCATCTCATCTTCATCCACCGTCACGTTAATGGACCCGAGTGCGTCACAAATCTCCTTTATCTTGGTGGTGTAGTCCGTAACCGACATGTCTCTTTCCCGGATGTTGTTCAGTTCTTGCCCGAGCTGCAACTTACGAGCTGTGGTACTTGCGGTGAAAATCTTCCGTAGATTTTCCCAAGCCCCCTTCGATGTCTTTGCATCCTTGATGTAGCTGAGCATTTGGTCATGCACACCGGACACGAGACAGTACAGTACCCGACTCTCTCCTTGCTCCCATACCGGGAAGTCTTTGTGTGACAGCTCCGGTGCTACTTCATTTGTTCCTTCCACGAAGCTCCAATATCCATGCCCCAGCAGGTACTAGTGCATTTTATATGACCAGGATGCATAGTTGCTCCGGTCGAGCTTCTTTGTTGGAAGTGAACTCACCATTCCTTTGTCCATATCTTCTCTCTATTTGTTGTTACCGGGTTCTAAGGTTCGTCTACAGAAGCAAATGTCGGCTACAAAGGTTCTCAACCCTCGCGCTCTGATACCATGTGCGGAAGCGTTAGACAGAACCGGCTTAGCCGGATAGCAATAGAAAAAATGAGATGAAGGTTTAATGGAAAAGCTTAAAACACAGAGGAGACAGAGAGAACAGAACATAAAGCTATATTCAAAAAATTAACTCTAAAACTCTGTACATACAACATGCTAAACAACACTATTTATACAAGTCCATAAATGATAGACAGAAGTACTGACAAGTATTTCAATGCTCACACATGCGACTGTCACTAACTACGAGACAATAATTACCTAGTAGTCTAGGCTACTACTAGGCTTCCGGTTCCCGCTCGAATCCGGCTCTCCGATCCAGATCCAGTTGAGCTTGCTCACTCAACATTGCTCAACACTCCCCCTCAAGCTCAACTTGAGGTCGGATCGTGGTGTCAATGTCTACAGTAGCCGGTCCTTTCCTCCGGCTCCTTCTGATGTCCTTCCGCCTTCCTCGCGATCCTCGTCTGGTCTGGTTCCGCTTCCCGTGACCCGTCCGGTTCTGCGCAACTCGAACTCCTTGTCCGGCATGCTTGCTAAACATGCCCATCTTAGCTCCTTCATTGCGATGACTCTGGCACTTTTTGACCCATTGGTCCCTCCGTATTAGTGTCGACTTCTGCTGCCTTCTCGTCTGCTTGGCCTTTAGTTGATCCGGCTCCTCCGAATCAAATTGTTGAACCGAATCGGCTTCCCCCGATTCATTCCAGATCTTGTCTGAATCCGTTGCCTCTTATTTGTTCCACCTCTTGTCCGAGTTGGTAGTCTTCAACTCGTCTTCCGTTTTCAGGCCCTTCACCACATCGGACCACGTCCAGGTCATGCCGATCCATGTGAACATACCAAAGTTCAACTTCACTGCTCAGGATCCACTCACGGACAAAGTGATAATGCACTTCTATGTGCTTTGTTCGGGCATGGAATACAAGTTTCTTGGTGAGCTGTATGCTCCTTACGTTGTCACAATAAATTAGGATCGGGGTTAGCACCTTGATCTGGAGGTCGTGCAGTAGTCGCCGAAGCCAGATGGCTTCACAGGTGGCAACAATAGTGCCTCGATATTCAGCCTCAGTGCTCAATAGAGCCATTGTTGGCTACTTTTTGTTGCTCCACGCAACAACCACCCTACCAAGAGAAAACATGTAACTGGAGGTGGATCGGCGATCCGATGCATCACCAGCCCAATCGGTATCGGTATATCTGACTAGCTTTCCGGCTATACCGTGTCGGTATAACAATCCTCGATCCTTCGTGCCGTTCACAAATCGCAATAGTCGATGTGCGCATTGAAGGTGCTCCATGGTCTGTGTCTTCTGCATAAATTGGTTGATCACTCGAACCGGACAACGGATGTCGGGTCCAGTGATGACTAGATCATCTACATATAGTAGGATACAAACCGGACCGTCTGGTCTTTTCCGAATGAGCAATGAAGAGTCGAACTTTGAGGCCACAAACCCCATCTTATGCAACCGGTGTGTGGTTTTCACATTCCAAGCTCGAAGAGCTTGCTTCAAACCATAAAGTGACTTTTTGAGTTGGCACACCGCCGACCTATTCAGCTCCGATTGAAAACCTGTTCTTGAAGAAACGCATTCTTCACGTCCATTTGGTGAAGATACCATCCCCTTGCCGCAACAACAGCCAGTACCACACGGAGCGTCATCATCTTCACTACCGGAGCGAAAGTCTCGTCGTAGTCAATTCCATGGGTCTGTGCATATCCCTTTGCCACTAACCGAGCCTTGTACCGGTTGACCGAACCGTCGGCATTGTACTTTACCTTGTACACCCACTTGCAACCGATCAGTTTACATTGTCGAGGAGGGTCAACTAGGTCCCAAGTGTCGTTGGCATCGAGTGCCCGTATTTCTTCTTCCATAGCAGCACGCCAATTTGCATCTTTTGATGTTTCTACATAGCTCTCTGGCTCACACACTTCCGCCACCTTGGTCTTGTATGCACAATGATGCGCCATGTACTCATTATATTTGTACCGTTTTACGACGTTCTTTTGGCGGGATGACCAGTACAATTTTCCGTCAACCGGTTTGAGGCCCTTCTTGGCCAGTTCGAACTTCGTTTCCGAAGATCCACTTCGTTCTGTCCGGAGTCAGAATCACTCCGATCTGACTCTTCGTTGCCGGTGTCATATTCCGGCATTCCCTGATCAACAATTTTTCCTACCAACACCAGGTTCTTTGTGATTATCAGAACGTGTAGTACGTTCATCAGCTTTCCCTTTTGTCCAACATGACATAAGGGGACTTCTCCGTGTTACACGGCCGGAAGAGGAGTTAAAGACCAGAATGTGAGAGGGATTGTTTATTCAAAATCTATTTTAATTAAGTAGTTTATGCGACGTGAACGGATGGACCGGAATTGCTATGCCGATCCAGATCCAGACCGGTTCCGAACAGGTGCCGGTTGGTACCGTTTTGTACTCAGCATCGGTGACCTATATAAAGGCCCGGTTACAATGTAATACTTTGACGGATAATTAATAGAGCTTCTTGTTTTATCTTTAAGTGTTGATTACTGTTCTGTGCTAATTGTTCTATCATACGCGTGTATCAAGTCTAATGCCATATTGCCAAGTAACCAATTAAAGTCTGATTAATCGTTGAGTCTTAAGTTATCTCGCCGTAACACCGCTTTGGTGAAGTGTCTTCCGTAGACACCCTGTGTTAGGCCATTGTCCGGCCGTAAGGAATAACACAGTTTTTGGCGACCATGATTCATGCACAATCGCAACGAACAACGGCGGGAATGGATGACTAGACCAACGAACGACCCGGTTACAGAGCGAGGAAGGAAACTTGTTGAACGGCTGAGGAAGCGAGAGGCTTTCCAGCAAGCGGCAGAAGAAATCAGAACGGATCACTCATTTTCCAAGGAGATCTAGAGAGTGGCCAAGGAGTCACTTCGTTTACAACAAAACGACTAACCGGACGAAGGAAGCAGCCTAAGCAGCCTTCGGGAAGCGGAATCCCTTCTCCAGGCATTGGCACCGGGCGAAGGCGAATCCGAAGCATTTTCGGCTTTTGAATCGGATTCGGAAGGGGAATACAACGCGCATACGAACTACCGCAGCAATAATGACACCCCAAATGGACTGGAGGACGAGGAGTCGGATACCTTGCCGACACCGAAACCAGAATTGACAAGGCTGGAACCTCCGGCACCGGAAGTCGAGCACACTCCGGAACCAGAAGTTGAGGAAGAGAGACCTCCGACACCGGAAGTCAAGGAAGAGAGACCTCCGACACCGGAAGTCGAGGAGGAGAGGCCTCCAACACCGAAAGAGGAGTAGGAAAGACCTCTGACGTCGACAGAGGACCGGGAAAGACCTCCGACGCCGACAGAGGAGGAAAGACCACTGACACCACCAGCCCACGTACCAACACCGGACGACGATATGCCATTCCAATATCCCAGATACCGGGATGATCCGGACGCGGAAGCCCACGTTCATGCGTTTCAGCAGACCTAGGAGGCAAACCATGTGTCCCAATGCTTAAATGCGGCCGAAGAGGAACGCTCAAAAATGGCAAAGTTCGGCATGACCCTAGAGGGACTGGCCGCCAGATGGCACCGAACACAAGATCCCAACACCATTCCCACGTTTGAAGCATTAAAGACCAAATTCTTGCATTTCTTTCACAAAGAGATGGACCAACGGGAAATGGTAGGCCTATTTTACATTATCCGATAGGAACCAATGGAGAACATTCAACAGTTTGTCATCCGGTTCCAGCGGATTGTTGAATCTGGAGTAATGGAGGCGGACGAGCTGCTATTTTCTAGCCTGCACAGAAAATGTCGAACACACACACAGAGGAAAAACAGAAAGAGAAAGACAAAACTTTTACGGGGGCAAACGAAACCCTCATTTCTATTAGTTTATATACCTATGCGTAAATAGTAAGAAATTACAGATTTGGCCTTTTCTTACTATCAATCTCCCACTAAAAGGCCAAACTAGGGATCAACAAGGCTGATGGGGAGATTGAACAAGACCTACACATCCTACTTGATGAGTATGTTACACAATGTACAAGAAACAATGTGTAACCTCATGACCTAAGTTATCCCCATGAAGTGGCAGCAATGCTCTAGTGCTTCGTGCGATAGAGCCTTGGTCAACGCATCTGCGGCATTGTCTTCAGAGACAACTTTCTCAAGACTAATATAGCCAGGAGTTATGCATTCTCGAATGAAGTGATATCTCACTCCAATGTGCTTGGTCTTCGCATGGTATACTGGGTTTTTAGCCAATGCAATGGCACTCTGACTATCACAAAACAATATGGGTACAAGCTTAGATATGCCCATGTCACAAGCTAATCTGGACAGCCATACGGCTTCCTTACAAGCTTCGCTAGTTGCGACATACTCTGCTTCTGTAGTGGACAGAGCAGTACATTTTTGGAGACGAGATCTCCAAGATATCGCACCTCCCATAAACTGAAAAATATATCCTGAAGTGGATTTTCTGCTGTCAAAGCAGCCAGCATAATCAGAATCTGTGTATCCGATGATGGATACAGTTCCACCACCTAAACATAGACACCTATTCTTAGTGCCACACAGATATCTTAAAATCAGTTTAACTGCCTCCCAATGTTTATTACCAGGATTGGACATAAATCTGCTCACAACTCCCACTACGAAAGCAATGTCTGGTCTGGTCGCTATCATAGCGTACATAAGACTCCCAACAGCGGATTGATAAGGAACCTTGGACATGAATTTCTTGTCCTCATCGGATGTGGGGCAATCACGTGTGCTCAGATTTACATATGAAGGTAGTGGAGTGCTTAACGGCTTCGCATTCTCCATATTAAACCTCATGAGCACTTTCGATATGTACTCAGCCTGAGACAAGTAAATACATCGCTTACTCCTATCACGAGTGATACGCATACCAAGAATATGTTTTGCATCTCCCAAATCCTTCATGTCAAAATTCTGGCTCAAGTTTTTCTTTAACGAGGATAACTCATCCTTGTTTTTACCAGCAATAAGCATGTCATCAACATATAATATCAATGTGATAAAACTCCCATCTGAACAGTTTTTCGTATAAAGACATGCATCTTCATTGCTTCTAGTACATCCTTGAGTCTTCATAAAGGCATCAAATTTCTGATACCATAACCTCGGGGACTGCTTAAGCCCATACAAACTCTTCTTGAGTTTACATACCAAATGTTCTTTTCCCAATACTTCATAACCTTCTGGTTGTTCCATATAAATGTCCTCATCAAGGTCCCCATGCAAGAAAGCAGTCTTCACATCCATTTGGACAAGTTCCAAATTCTGATTTGCAGCCAATGAAAGCAACATACGTAATGTAGTCATCTTAACTACAGGAGAAAAGGTTTCATCAAAGTCAATTCCATATTCTTGCTTGAAACCTTTTGCAACCAAGTGTGCTTTATACTTTGGAGAAGCACTATCAGATGTATACTTATACTTGTATACCCATTTGCATGGCAATGCTTTCCTGTCCTTTGGCAAAGGTACTAAATCCCAAGTACCATTTTTATAAATGTTGTCCAATTCACTTTGCATGGCCTGTTTCCATTTCACATGGTCATTTACAGATATGGCTTCATTGTAACATGAAGGCTCACCGGCATCTGTTAGCATTACATAATCAGCAAACTTACTAGGTTCCTTGGGCACACGCATAGATCTCCTCAATGAATCCTGAACCTGAGTGCCATCAGGTTGTGCATGAGAAACCTCATTCTGAGCATCATCATTATGAGCATATTCTTGCTGAAAAGCATCATTTTGCACATCATTGTGCTGAGCATTATCATTTTGGGCATCTTCATCCTGGTCAATAACAGTTTTTTGTGACTGCGAAGCATCTACATCAATAAGATTTTTCTGTTTTTCATCAACAAAAGGCGTACTATCTTTAAAGGCAACCTTTCTCACTTCTACCTCCTTTACGGACTGTTTATGCATTTTGTTCTCGTCAAAAACAACATCACTACTTCTGACCACAGTACGTGTGTCAGGGTCCCATAAGCGATATCCAAACTGTCCATCAATTCCGTAACCAAGAAATATACATTTTCTGCATTTATAGTCTAATTTCTTTCTTAAAGTTTTTGGAATGTGTACATACGCTTCGCATCCAAAGACTCTAAGATGAGCATAATGAGGTGTCTTGCCAGTCCACACCTCTTGTGCCACTCTTAGACCTATGGCTGTGTTCGGTGATAGGTTAATCACATGGACTGCTGTTAAAACAGCTTCTGCCCAAAAACCTTGCGAGAGGTTTGCATGGTGTAGCATGGAGACAACTCTGTCCTGGATGGTTCTATTCATCCTCTCAGCCACACCATTTTGGACAGGGGTGTAAGGAGCTGTAAACTCTCTCCGAATACCTCTAGACTTACAAAAGTCAACAAATTCGTGAGAGGTATACTCACCTCCATTGTCCGAACGTAAAGCCTTAAGCTTTATGTCCTTTTCTAGCTCAACCGAACTAAGCCATTTTCTGAAAGTGGGGTATACATCATCCTTTCCCTTAATTGGATAAGCCCAAACTTTCCTAGTGGCATCATCAATGAAAGTAACAAAATATAGGGCACCACCCAAAGATACCCAAATATAGGGCATCATCAATGAAAGTAACAAACATCCGTGTGGACAAGATCCAATGGTTTAGTGGATGAGTTTACACTAGTCTTATGTGCACTTCTAGTTTGCTTACCATGTTGACAATGCTCACATAAGGCAAAATCAGAGAATGACAACTTAGGTAAGTGGCCATAACGAGATAGGATTTCCATGCCATTTCTTGACATGTGGCCCAAACGACCATGCCAAATGCTCGTCATTGGTTGGTCTGTGACAGCCAACAAGTGTTCCTTTTGATGAACAAATAGAGGGTAGAGGGAACCAACTTTGTTCCCTTTTGCAACAATCATATTTCCTTTCGTTATACGAAAGGATTGAGAAGCAAACATCACCTTATATCCATTGTCATCAAGCTGACCAACGGAGATCAAACTACGAGTTAGTTGGGGAACATGGCGTACATCTTTAATGGTCAAATGAGCACCATCACTAAAATGCATTGAGATATCTCCAATGCCAATCACATCGCATTGATGTGAGTCTCCAAGTCGAACTTTCCCAAGCGACTTGGCTTCATAACATGTGAACCACTCTCTATGTGGAGTCACATGAAACGATGCACCGGAGTCCAACAACCACGTATATGATGGAGAAAAGACCGTGTTCACCCCAGCATGTGTGCTAACATCATCTAGGACCAAGATGTCTGTCTCACCACATGTTGCATTTACTTCCTCCGTTTCCAACGAGGAAGAGGGACCACTAGATTGTCTACCATGCCCTCTAGCATTATCTTTCTCCTTATTTTTAAGGGCATAACAATCTTTCTTAAGGTGACCCTTTTTATGACAGTAATGGCACTCCATATTTTTCTTCCTAGATTTGCTTCTACCTCTATCATTTCCACCACTATTTCTTGTTTGGCTCCTACCACGTTGTTGGTTCTTGCGAGGACCAACATCAGAAACATTATATGCATCTCCATTGTGTGATGCAATCATAGATTTTCTACGAATTTCTTCACCCAAAAGAGCTCCACATATGTCATTATAGACTAATTTCCCATTTGGTGCACTTGCACTAATAGCAGTGCAAAAAGTGTTCCATGAGCTAGGCAAAGTGCATAACAAAAATACACATTTCAACTCATCATCAAAAATCATTTTCTGAGCCAGTAATTGTGACCATAATGCATCAAAATCATTCAAATGAGAAGCGACACTGTCATTGTCCTTCATTCGAAGATCATAAAGTTTTCTCATTAGATAAACTTTGTTTGATGCGGTCTCTTTTTCGTATGTACTGGATAGTTTAGTCCATAGCTTTTCAGCTGAGTCACAGTCCAAGACCGTGAAATACACGTTGTCAGCCAGGTGCAGTCTTATGGTAGACATTGCCAAGAGATCGAGCTCTTCCCAATCGTCCTTGGTCATGCCCTCGGGTCTCTTGGCTTCACCACTTATAGCTCTTAATTGCCTTCTTTGAATCAGGACATCTCTCATCTGATTCTTCCACAGGGCAAAGTTGGATCCGTCAAATTTACGGATCTCAAGGTGGTCTTTTCCACTCATAGGGTGATTTCTATGGGAATTGAACGAACCATTGCGTGAGGTACTTGAAACCTCGGACATTTCAGAGGCAGCCATTCGGAAGCTAGGTAAACTTGGTCAATCCCAAATATAAACAACTAACAATAGTTGAGACACTACTCCCTACCTAGTCTCAAGCCGTGTTCTAGGGTAGGTATATGTGTTCGATTGAGGAAAACACCTCTTTCTTATATCAGCCAAGGTAAAATGTCTGTAACCAAGACGTAACTTCAACGTCACAAACTCACATCAAGTGAGCAAGCATCGAAAGGAAAAAAAAAGAAACCAAACACAGGTTCTTTTGCGTGTAAATCCTCACTTCTGAAACAACAAGTATTCTCTGTTTCTACCTTCCACCAAGGTCTATTTTTCCCCAAAAATAGGCACACAAAAAAAAACTGTTCAAGACGGAAACGTGTAGTAGATATTACCTCTGTCGAGGTCCGGAAAAATAGCATGCGCAGAGGGGGAAAACGCAGAAATGTAGATGCTTGTTGCTACACACAGTCTCACAAAGTCCACGCTCTGATACCACTGTTGAATCTGGAGTAATGGAGGCGGACGAGCTGCTGTTTTCTGGCCTGCACAGAAAATGTCGAACACACACACAGAGGAAAAACAAAAAGAGAAAGACAAAACTTTTTCGGGGGCAAACGAAACCCTCATTTCTATTAGTTTATATACCTATGCGTAAATAGTAAGAAATTACAGATTTGGCCTTTTCTTACTATCACGGATCCATAGTCAGCTCAGCCAAGCACCTCCGGAGGAAGAAATAAAGGCCATATTCTTAGCAGCACTTCGGGAACCCTTACGAACGGTGTGCACCATCATTGATTTCAGCACCAGCAGCATAGATCAAGTGATCGACCGAGTTCGGGAAATGGAACAATCAAGTTCATGGCTAACCATGGGCGCACTTCAACGTGCACTATTGACAGATGAGGACCTCCGCTTCCGGCAAGCAATTCAATGTACGACATGCCTGAATGCCGAACATTCGGCACTGGAATGCACCATGTGTTCCCAATGCTTGTTCTGCCACTCCAGAAGTCACACAATGGAACGGTGTGAGTATAACTTGTTAAATCGGCAACGACCACCGGTCCGGCAAATTGAACTACGAAGCAACCGGGAGGAAGAAGAAGAACGTTGACGGCGAGAGGAGCGCTACCAGCCGGCACAAGATGTCTGGTACAGCTATCGAAGAGACGCTTATGACCGGTATGACAGACAGGATAGATACCGGGACTATAATGGACAGTACAAGAGATACAACCGAGATCACTCCCTGGTTACAACCAACGAAGGGACGACGATGGCAAGTATGATGACCAGCCCCGTCATGGTTACCGAAACAAAAAGAATTTCAACAAGAAACGTCATTTCAACAAAAAGGGGGGTCATCCACGGGAACCGGAAAAGGGCGCTCCAAGCAGCCAACCGGACCAAAACCAAGCACTCACCACAGGACCTCAACCGGGTGCGGGCACAAATGCCGAATCCAGCAACACCCGAAAGGCGTACTGCTATTATTGCTGGCAAGAAGGCCACAATAGTAACCAATGTCCGGTGAAGAGCTACGACAAGCGACCAACGGTGAACATGGTAGACGCGGAAGTCGCGGACTTACAACAAGTCACTACAAGATCAAAAGGCAAAGCCACGGAGTGGGAAACTCAAGAAGCCATCCGGAAACAGGCAACTGAATGGGTGAAGAAGGCAAACGAGCGGAATGTGGTAGAGCTCGAACAACAAAAGGAGAATGCCGAAGAGCTCACTCGGATAGGGCAACCTGAAAACCCAACATGGCAAGCGTTACAAGAATGCCAAATAACGTTGTCATTAGGCCGGCTATTGCAACTAGTACCACGCTTCACGGAAGGACTGAAGATAGGAAGGACGGTAGCCAACACACCACCGGTTCCGGCCTTCTTTTCAAATCCGGAGGAAGGACCGGCAGTGGTAGACACGAGCAATCCGGCAATCACAACCATCGTGAAAGGAACAGAGCTACCCGGCACGATTATCGATGGAGGATCCGACATGAACGTGATCAGCCTTCGAACGTGTAACACTCTAGGAATCCATGACTGGGAACCATGCCCGTTTTGGCTTCAGATAGCGGACACAAGCTCAGTACGGCCGACCGGATTAATATGTGATCTGGAAGTGACCATCGGGGGTCACACATTTCGCATTTTGGCAGTAGTTCTCCAGCTACAGCCTTAGGGAGCTTACCCACTATTGTTGGGACACCCTTGGTTAAAAACAGCACACATCAAGCAAAACTGGAGGAAGAATATAATTACGTTCCGGCGTGCAAAAGCAAAAGTGCGAGTACCGACTCAACCACGGTCAGTTATTGGCAAGGAATTGACGCCACTATATGTGGAATGTGTCAACATGCTAGAAGGATTGGCAGACGAAGAGGTCGATGAATACTTACAGGAAAATCCGAAGATCGTACCTCTGTTCGAAATTGATGTAGCCGAAGCGGTATCACCGTATATACTGCAACTGGAAGGGACCGACGAGGAACCGGATAAAGAAGCGATCCGGGAGTTACGGCAAGCACAGGAGGCACTGGAAAGAGAAATGGAAGTGTCACAATTCGTAAAAGAATCCCAACTAGAAGAGGTAAACCTAGGTACCACAAAGGATGCAAGACCGGTTCACATCGCCAAGGAAATGACCCCGGAGAACAAAACGGCAATGATCACACTCCTAAAAGATTTTTGCGATGTGTTCGCCTGGTCCTATGAGGACATGCGGGAACTCGATCCTCAGTTGTATCAACACTAGATACATTTGAGTAAAGACGCCAAACCGGTAGCGCAAAGGCGTTACCGGATGAACCCGAATTACGCAGCAAAAGTCAAAGAAGAAATCGACAAGTTACTAAGTGTTGGCTTCATTCGACCGGTAAAGAAAGCCACATGGCTCAGTCCGATAATCGTAGTACCGAAAAAGAACGGTAAGATAAGATTTTGCGTCGACTACCGGAAGTTGAATGCGGCTACGGTAACGGACGCCTTCCCACTTCCATTCACGGATGGAGTCTTGGATGCGGTGGACGGTCATGAGGTGTACAGTTTTCTGAACAGTTTCAGCGGCTATAATCAGATCCGGATGCACCCCGACGACCAGGAGAAAACCGCTTTTGTCACCGAATGGGGAGTCTTTGTTGCCATAGTTATGATGTTTGGACTGAAAATGGCGTCGGCAACCTTCCAGCGGATCATCATGGAGATTTTCAGAGAATTCATTCCAGCATTCATGCAGGTGTTCTTGGATGACTTCACTGTTTATAGCCGGGAAGGGGATCACCTTCAGCACCTCCGACTATGTTTGGAGAAATGTAGGGTTTACCGCCTAAGCCTTAACCCGGCAAAATGTGTGTTCGGAGTGTCCAGCGGAGCGTTACTTGGCCACATCGTCAGCAAGGACGGTATTGCAGTGGATCCGGACAAGGTCAAAGCTATTTTGGAGGCACTGACACCAACCACGGCAAAGGCATTAAGCCGGTTCTTAGGACAAATTCGGTGGCATAGCCGAATGCTCTGGTATCTGGCAAACCTAGCTACACCATTGCATGCCGCAGTACATCGGACACCGTTCCAATGGACGGACACAGAAGACAAGCCTTACCGGGCACAAAAAGTACTATTGTCACAAGCGTCGGTGGTGCAACCTCCGGATTGGTCTAAAGAGTTCCATGTGTTCGTTGACGTGTCCGACATCGCAATCAGGAGCGCGCTTAGGCAACTTACAGAACCGAAGTGGTACCGGCCAGTGTATTATGCCAGCCGGAACTTGTCCCAAGCAGAACGTAATTATTCCACAACGGAAAGAGAGGCCTTGGGCATGATCTACAATGTCACCAAGTTTAGACACTATTTGTTGGGAAGGAAATTTTCCTTTCACATAGATCATTCGGCAACCCTCTACTTAGTGTCCAAAGCATCACTCACCGGTAAGCTGGCCCGGTGGACGTTACTATTACAAGAATTCGAGTTCGAGATATTTCACTGACCCGGCATACAACATGCGGTAGCAGACTATTTGAGCCAAATAGATTCCAGCGAAACCGGCGACGACGTCCCAGGCGATTTCCTGGATGCAAAGTTGTTTAGAGTCACAGCAGAAATGGTAACAGATGGTACGGTCGCAGAGGAAGACAAATGGCTCACCAACATGCACCAATTTCTGAGCACCGGCTTACCTCCGGAGGAGATGAACAGAGACGAAGGAAACGCTTAGCAATTCAAAGCCGGCACTTCTATCTATTACAGGACACACTGTACCACAAAGGCGCAGATGGCATATGGCGGTGTGCAGTGTGTAGTGATGAAAAGGACATAATATTGTGTGAAGCACACTGCGGAGTGGCTGGAGGACATTATGTCGGAGACGCTACGGCAAGGAAAATATGGCAGAGTGGACTATGGTGACCAACAACATTGAAGGATGTAGTCCGGTACGTTAAAGAATGTGACCTATGTCAGCGAATGGGCCAACCAACCGAACAAGCCAGGATGCCTCACTAGCCCGTGCTACCGTTAGAACCATTTCAGAAATGGGGGCTAGATTTTGTCGGTCCATTCAAACCACCAGCAATGAGAACCGGCAACCGGTATGTGATTGTCGCTACGGATTATTGCACAAAATGGGTGGAAGCCAAAGCACTACGCAACAACACCGCGGCATCCACAGCAAAATTTTTATATGAATACATCTGGTGCCGGTATGGATGTCCGATAGAGCTAATAAGTGACCAAAGTGGGCACTTCTTAGGGCAAGTAGTGGAAAGTTTGACGACATTCTATGCGGTGGTGCACAAACGGAGCACTCCCTATTTTCCGCAAGCCAACGGATTAGCCGAGTCAACAAATAAAACACTACAGAACATCCTTCGAAAAATCGTCAATGAGAACCAGACGGATTGGGATACAAAGCTGCATAGTGCACTTTGGGCCTATCGAACGGCATATAAGACAAGTATCCGCACAACACTGTTTCTCCTAGCATTCGGATTGGAAGCAGTGATGTCGGTCGATTTCCAGGTACCGAGTTTACGAATACAGATTCGGGAACGCCTAAATGAGAAGGAATCGGAAGCGATCCAGTTAGCCGCGTTGTGCAAATTGGAAGAACACCGGCTAGCCAGCATCATGCACCTAGAACTTGAGCAACGGCGAAGAAAAGCATTCGTGGATCGTCACCGAAAAGGGAACGAAAAGATGTTCAGAATTGGTAAGCTGGTACTAGTATTCCAGACCTGGATGGGTAAGATGCCGGGGAAGCTACGGTTTCGGTGGACCGGACCCTATTGGATCACACGTGAGTTCAACGGTTCCTACCAGTTAGGGACACTCGTTGGCGAGGTTCTGGGTAAATGGGTCAATGGGTTCCGACTCAACCATACAATGGACCCATGCCAAGAAACCCATTTGAATGAGTAAAGGCCGACACAAAACCAAACACCAGTAAGTCGGAAGAGACGGCAACACGTTTAGCAAACGGCAAGTGCGAAGCCGGTAAGAGGGAGCACGAGCCGGCAAACGGCAAGAACGACGCAACGGCAAGCAGTCCATCGGTCGGTAAGTCCCACAATTCGGATAGGGGTCCGGTGGGACCGGATGCGAATTAACCAAACAGTTTTATCAAAAAAACAAATCAAATCAAAGTAAAGCATGCAAGGGCGAGGTGTGAACGGACACATGCAAGAACAAGGAGTGAATAGGTACTTTGAAAAAGTACGTTGTCGTGGTATTCCTCGCGGATGCGTGGAATGAGGCGGGACCTCGGGGGTCCTGTACCAAAGAGTAAGAGAGAAAGAGAAGAGACCCACTACGTGCGAGCGTAGATTCACAGGGACACGGCCCTTCGACGCAAAGACGCGAATGGGACAGCGACACAGAAAGACACGAAAGTATGTATGTATTGACAAGACAAACAACAAGAACACGAGGACAACAAACACGAAGTCGGTTACAACCGAACAGGCCGGCGAACAGATGCCGATACCTGCTCGTAAACGCACAGAGGGGAAAGAGTAGGTTGGAGGTTCTGCCGGAAGCACTCGGGCATTCCTCAGAGCAGCGCGAGCCTCCCGAAACCTGCACAGAAGGAAGCTATAGCGTTTGCAACCAGAAAGAGAGAGAGAGAGAGAGAGAGAGAAGCCTTCGCACGCAACCCGACAGCACTTCGTCCTCGACTCTCCGCGATCCTCTCCTCTTTCACGACTCCCTCCTTTTTATAGGCAGGGAAGGAGTCGTTTTCCCCTTTACTTCCTACCTACCGAATCTGCCCGCCTAGGATCTCCTATGTACAACATAAGGCACACATGCATGAAGAGCCGGTTCCTACGCTCTGGTGCACCGATTCCGCTTGTGGACGGTTTTCTTCACGACATCCACCCCCACCTAACCGCGCATCCACCGGCATGTGCCAAATCGAGTTGGGACGGAGAAAACCGGTCCAGCCTTTATTCCCCACTCGTCGGTTCTTCTTCGGTTTCGGATCGTTCGTCGTCCCGGTCCAGGTTAACCAGATCCGGCTCGTTGTCGTGACGCTTCTTGAACGCTTTGACCCGCTTCCCTGCTACCGGTATCGCCATTCGCGTACCGTCGAGCTCCGCCAGATGGTACGTCCCATTGTCGTTGGCGCTTTGTACCACGTAAGGCCCGAACCACCTTCTTGCGAATTTCCGTGTCGCTCGGTGCTGGTTATCGAGGCCGTTGTCGTAGACTAGCACCCAGTCGCCTTCCTCGATCTTCTTCGGTCGGAGCCGGTACGTCCGGTCGAACCGGGCTTTGTTCCTCGTCCTGGCCACCCGAAGCTTTTCCGCAGCCTGCTCCACGACCTCCGGTCTCCGCTCGAGCTGTCGTATGCGCGCCGTCAGCAGTTCCTCCCGGCTCATCTCGTCTCTCCAGTCCACGGTTGCCCATGAGGAGACCGTACGTTCGATCGGCATGATCGGCTTCTGCCCAAACATGAGCTCTGCCGGCATGAATCCGGTTACCGAACTGTGCGTAGTCCGGTCAGCCCACAACGCGTAAGGCAGTAGCCGCGGCCAGTTCCCGACATGACCTCCGCATGCCCGAACTAACGCCTTGATGATCGGTCCGTGTCCGCGCTCCACCTTCCCATTTGCCTCTGGATTGTACGCAGTGCTAAGCGAGAGCTTGACCGCTAACCGGTCGAACAGCTCCTCGGCCTCCTCGGCGTCCAACTCCCCGCGATCAGCCACGATCTTCCCGACGCACCCGTACCGGCATATTACGTCCTCGAGCAGGAACCGACATACGGCCGCAGTCGTTTTGTTCTGAAGGGCCCGGCCTTCCACTTGGTTCGTTAGATCTTCCCGAGCCAGGACCAGATACCGCATCTGTCCTGCTCCTATCGGCATCGTTACCAGGTCTACCATCCATTTGAAGTGGATGGTCGGAGGGTACGTAGGGTGAAGTTCGTCCCGGTGTCGGACTATGGAGTGCATCTGACAGCTCTCGCAAGTTGTCACGAATCGATGCACGTCCCGGTACAGTCCCGGCCACCAGTACTTCCCCTTTATCTTCTCGAACGTGGCCCAGGTTCCACGGTGTCCGGCCCAAGGGCTGTCGTGGTAGGCCGTCAGCAGCTCCTCCTGTTCTTCCTTCCTCGCCACCACCCGGAGCGGAGCGCCGTCCCTCTTTTTCGGGTGCTTCCATAAGTATCCATCCCGGAGAAAGAATCGGTAAGCTTTCTTCCGAATCCGGTTGGCCTCGTCCTTCGTCCATGACGCATCCGGCGTCATTGTCCTCAAGAATCCACCGATCTGGAGCCACTCGCCGTCGTACTTGCTCTCGTCGAAGTCGTTAAGTGCCGGAGTGCTCATCCCACGGTTGTCACGTACGCCGCCTCGAAGAAGTCCACGCCGACTTCTTCGTCCTCCGAAACCATGCCGCCATCGTCATCAAACCTCGCCCTCGAAAGCATGTCGGCCATGGCGTTGTCCTTTCCGGAAATGTGTCGTATCTCCGGGTCCAGGGACTTGATGTACGCTATCCACCTGAGCATCGCCAAGTCCGGTGTCGCGCATCCGGAAACCATGCCAAGAATCGGCAGGCAATCCGTCTCGATAATCACTTCTGTCCCGATCAGGTAGTCTTTCTCCGCCATTACCGCCGAAACGATACCCCAGAGCTCGCGTTTAACCTGGGCGTACCCTCGTTGTCGCTCACTGAGGACCTTAGCGCCGAATCGGATCGGGAACCGGGTCCCGTCCTCGTCTTTTTGGTTGACGACCCATCCGATCCCGGTCGGGCTCGTATCCACCGTTATGTATACCGGGGTACCCTTCTCGTAGACAGCCTTCCGGAGCGCCGGTGCTGCCGTAAGAGCCTCCTTCAGCTTCCGGACCGACCCCGTGTGCTCGTCTCGCCACTCGAATCTTTGCCCCTTCTTCAGCAACTCGTATAGTGGCTCCGCAACGTGGGCGTAATGCGGGATCCATATGTGGTAGAACGCGCATGCCCCCAGGAACCTCCGAACTTCCGTAACCGAGCTACAGTCGGTCTTCATCGCGGAGATGGCTTCTACCTTTGCCGGAGACGGCTTCCGGCCATATGGTCCACAAAGATGCCCGACCACCAGGATTTCCGATTTCCCGAAGGCCGATTTCTCCCCGGAGAAGGTGAGCCTCGCATCCTCTAGCCTTTGTAGCACCTTCTCGCAGTCGTCGATGTGTGTTGCTACGAATCGCCGGCATCCGTCCGGCCCGAGTGCCTCATCCTTCTCCTCCACCGGGAACCCCTTGATGGGGATGTCGTCTAGAAACGGCATGGTGATGTCCGGGATGCAATCCCTCAGTACTTTGTTCATTGCATTCACCATGTGGGCCACCGAGTTGGTCCCTCCTTGTGGCAGGGTACACATTCGCACTAGGCCGAGGGGAGTTCGCATCGTCGTAATGTCTCTGCTCTCCCCGGCTAGCTGGAACTGGTCGTACCCTGAGTACAGATCACCGACCGAGTAAATCGACCTTCCGGCGAAGGCCTCCGCGAACTCGTCTATGGTCGGTCCGATTCCTGCGTTCCGGATGGTCACTCTGTTGACCGGCTACAGGTCCTGAATGAAGCGCAATGTTCCGTTTTTCTTTGGTACGGTGAACCATCGGTTCGAGTATGGCGCGCTCGACGGTTCGAGAATACCCATATCGACTTTCTGCCTCAATAGCTCCATCAACTTCGGGATGTGAGCTCTCGGTACTGGAATCGGCTTGAGATTCCACGGTACATGTGGTACCGTGAATATCACCATCGGCTCCACGATCGTCGGGTCTACGCACCCGATCTCTTCCGGTGAGAATGCAAAGGCTTTCCCGTGCCTTCCGAGCATTCTCTGAAACCGGTCTTCCTCCGCCGGTAGTAGGAACCCGCCCCCACCGATTTTGAGCTCCCGGAGCGTTCCGTCGGTGAAGGTGTGTCCTATGCAGGCCAGATCTCGTAAACTGGGGTCCGACGCCACCCCTCTGATTCGGGACTCGCTGCCCTTCGGCAAGGGTGCTGCGACTGGCCTTACCTTCCGGTCCATAGTCTTGTACCTCGTGCTAACTCGGGCCATCCGATCCGACCCGAGCCCCCGACTGAAGTTCGCGATGACTTCGTACATCTCTTCGGAATATACCGGTATCGTCCGGTCTTCGTTAAGGTCTTCTCCGGCTACCTTCCTTAGCATTCCCAAGGTGTCATCGAAGGAGACCGCCTCCACGGCTCCGCTGATTTCCTCATCCGGGCCGAGAACTCCGCACGCTCGAAGTCGCACTTCCGCCCTTGTCTTTTCTCGGCCGACGGTGCCGACTATCATACACCCTCCATTGTCTGAGAAGCAAAATCCCCTACCTATCGTATAGTCGTGGGGTCTTTTCCGAGTGTCCGGGCTGTCTCGGCCCCACGCCTTGGCAGCCCTCTCTAAAAATCCTCCCGGCTCTCGCCACCGAGGGATTCGCGGTTTCTCTCGTGGTTCGGCCGCACCGTTAAAAATTGCACCGAATGGCGCCCGTCCTGGCTTTTGACCCTCGCGTAGGCCGAACCGTTGTCCAGCACCTTGGTCTCCATTCTCGTCGCCGTGATGTATGGTTCCCCTAATATGACCGGATGCGAGGACGTCTCCTGTACGAAGAAGTGCTGGTCAATCTCGACGTCGCCGATCTTTACTCGCACATTCGGGCAGGCCCCGTGCAGTTCCTCGGTGGCGCGCGTCGCCGCCCGTATCTTCCACCCGTGCCTGGTGTTGATCGGCCACTTTCCCTTCTTATAGAAGTCCATGGACATTAGGTTTATTTCCGAACCGTGGTCCACCAACGCCACCACCGGTTCCTGAACATCTCCGATCTTTACCGGGGTCTCCGTGGTCGCTCGGGCCCAGTGTGGCCTCGAATAGTGGCTCTCCGCCCACTCATCTTCCAGCGCCGAGTCGTCGATGTGCGTCGTCCGCACCTCCACCGGTCTTTCCGGTTCCGTCTCCGTCGACAGTCTCTTCCGTTTCACCAAGTCTACAATGGAGTCGTGGAACTCCTTCTTGGCGATCCCTAGCACCTCCCGTATCCGTTCTTCTAGGACCTTTCGTAGGTCCGTAGTCCTTTCTATTTCTGTCCCCAGTCGGTACCCGCCCTTCCTGGGGTTATCTTGCGGGCCGGGCCCACCGGCATCGTTCCGTCGTTGCCCGAATCGGGTCTCGTACCGTTGTGAGGGCCCGGCCGCTCCGGCTTTCCCCACTCGTTTTTCTTCTACCAGAGCCTCGTAGTTCCGGCAAGCGGCTTCTACGAAGCCCGTCTTCTCCTCGACCGGATCGCTCCACCCGGTTATTTCCCGGACCCGTCTCTCAGCGCGGTGTCGTGAAGAAAACCGTCCACGAGCGGAATCGGTGCACCGGAGCGTAGAAACCGACTCTTCATGCACGTGCGACTTAAGGAGATCCTAGGTAGATTCGGTAGGCAGGGAGTAAAGGGGGAACGGCTCCTTCCTTGCCTATAAAAGGAGGGAGACGAGGAGGGTAGAGGAATCGCGGAGAGTCGAGGACGAAGTGCTGTCGGATTGGGCGCGAAGGCTTCTCTCTCTCTCTCTCTCTGGTTCGCAGACTCCATAGCTTCCTTCTGTGCAGGTTTCGGGAGGCTCGCGCTGCTCTGAGGAATGCCTGAGTGCTTCCGGCAGCACCTCTAACCTGTTCCTGTCTTTCTGTGCATTTACGAACAGGCATCGGCATCTGTCCGCCGGCCTGTTCGGTTGTAACCGACTTCGCGTTTTGTTATCTTCGTGTTCTTGTTGTTTGTCTTGGAAATACATACATACTTTCGTGTCTTTCTGTGTGGCTGTCCCATTCGCGTCTTTGCGTCGAAGGGCCGTGTCCTTGTGAATCTACGCTCGCACGTAGTGGGTCTCTCTCTCTCTCTCTCTCTCTCTCTCTCTCTCTCTCTCTCTCTCTCTCTCTCTTACTCTTCGGTACAGGACCCCCGAGGTCCCGCCTCACTCCACGCATCCGCGAGGAATACCTCGACATATTTGGTGAACCCGACGTAAGGAGGCGGCAGAAGAGCAGGAGATGAGGGGGTCGGATCTTGCAGAGGCCATGGCTTCGGCCGTGACGCGAGGGCACCGGTGCCCTCGACAGAGCCATTGAGGCAGTCGTCGGTGCGATCGGCCGTTTCAGCGGAAAGGATGCTACGAAGTATTTGGCGTCCTACAGGGCGGAAATGCTGATGCGGGACATTCCGGAAGAGAGGCGTCTTGCCGGGTTCCCTCGAGTGGCGATGTCGAGCATCCATGCGGAGGTGCTCGAGGTACAGGCGGAGAGTCGTACCTGGGAGGAGTTCGAAGGCCGACTCCTAGAGAAATATGGGCTGGACGACACGCTCCGGCTTTCGAAACGGGACTTCATGGAATGGGTGGAGTCCCCTGGCAAAGGAAGAAACGCGTCGGCACTCCTCCGGGAGTTCGAAGAACGCTTTGCGCGCCTTTCGGCGCTTGACCGAACTATCCTGGATACGAGCCGGGTCCTACTGTTCGTCAAGTCGGTGGACGAGCGGGACCGGGATCAAGTCGCCTCCTTGCTGGAAACCGAAGACGGGTTGACAACCGACTGGGCTGCGGTTAAGAGAGTCTGTAGCCATTTCGACAAACGGCGAGAATGGGCTGACAACGGGGCGGCCGGTGCGGGCTCTGTTACAGCAAGGAGGCTTGAACCGGCGCCACAAGTACGAAGGGAAGAAACCCGGGAATGGCTTGAAACCGCTCCGGCTTCGACCGGCATGGTCAATGGCTCGTCTGGAGGAGCAGCGCTGGAGGAGTTGACGCAGGCGATAAAGGACCTCCAGATCGCCCAGACTCGAAGGGAAGGCGG